>NC_140297.1:76759073-77031573 GCF_964211825.1 Aythya ferina | reverse complement strand
TATCTTTATGGGTACAATCTAAAGGCATTTGGGACAGGAGGAGAAAATAAATCCCTACTTATACTGCCAACTTTTCCAGGGGTTACATGCTGATATCAAAGCTTTTTACAAGCTTCTCCTTAGGGAAAATATTACAAGCTTATCCTTCTCAAGTGCACAATACCATAAAGCTTTCAAGATCAGTCCCTCTCTTGAATTTTTGTTTAAAATTGAGAAAACAATTTGTTCCTCATTTTAGTAAAAAAAATTTGTTCCTCATTTCATTAGAGTAAAGCTCTGTCAGTCAGTTGTAATGGAAACTACTAGGATGCCAAAAGGAGGATTATCATGTCTCGATTATGATCTGTGCAAGCAGCAGGGGTAAAGGAAACCTTAAAAAGCAAATGTCCTACTTTCTTTCAAATACATCAGTATCTCTTAAAAATAAAATAAAGCAAAACAGAAAGCTTTTTAAAAATAATTTTACATCTGGGTCATAACTGATCTAAGTTTTCCATAAATGCATGAAATTTTATGTTATATAAGACAAGCTTTTTTACTACAAGCTTTATAAGAACAACACAACCATTTACAAAAACAAGAGAGGAAATGAGACCTGCAATTTTTAAGCTAATGCATTTTGTTTATTGTAATCTGAAAGCATCTTGAGGAAGTGCTTTTGCATTATAGAATATTTATTCTAGATTTGTTGAGATTGAAAAAAGCTTTCTGCTGTTTGTAAATATTTAGCTCTTGACAGTGATTACTGGCCTTTATCTAAAGTACTTTGAGGACATAAGATTCTGAAGCTCATGTTACAGGTGGTTGGAAAATTAAAAGTAATACACTGTTGTATTATGTCCTAGTTATCCCAAATACATAAACATGCTGTGGTGCAATAACGCTATCTTACAAGTAAATTATTCTTGTTTCATTCGAAATGAAAAATAATAATAATAAATAAAAAAATAAAGTATTATAATAAATAAAACAAACAAACCAACAAAAAGATCACAATGAGTATCTTTTCTGAACCAAGTCTTTGTTATTCTATGCTGTATTATATATATTTTAATTACCAACCTTTCAAAGCAAAAACAACCACCTTTTATGCTTGATATAGCACTTAGTAGTAAGACCTGGTCTGAATAATAAGGTTTTCAAGTAACATTCTAGTATAAATAACTAGTGTGTTATGCTTCAAGAGTATGCTGAAACTGAAGGTAGTTGGTAGTGAGAGAGAGATGTCCTAAATTTCTGTTTCCCACAAGAAAATACCCTTGCAAAAGAAATTAGAGAGCCTGTATTTGTTAATATTTGTGAGTGATGTTACAGAAAATCCTACACTAAGGTAGAAAAGTGTTTAATTGTCTGTTGTTTGCAAAAATATAATGTTTTGCGTATTCTGTATAACTACATAAAAATAGTGAAGCATCTAAAGGATACAAGGAAAATGAAGAAAATATAAAACTTGACTTTAATTTCTTGAGCTGTCCATTATTTTGGCAGATTAGTAGCACCTTGCAACACAACGATGCTAAATTTGCAAAGCTAAAACTAGTGAAGATCCAGTCTATAAAAATGTCATATTAGAGGAAAAAAATCCTGAATTTCATATTCGAGGAGGTAAAAAAAATGTGGAAGTCTTTGTTATTAAAAAATGTGTATTTTCATTGGACCAATATTTGCAGTCCAGATTAAGATTTAAGTGTTTGCTTCACCTACTGTCCAGGTATTCATTTTAAAATTCCCATGTATTGTTATCAAGAATTAAATGATTTCTCTAAGGGAAACAAAGAAAAAAAAAAAAAAGAGGGAAAAAAAAAAAAAAAAAAAGGAAAAAAAGAAAAAGCTGAAAAGAAGCTGCCCAGAAGTTTTACTTCCCATGTGGCATTTCTGGCATCCAAATTCTGAGGCAAATACAGCAAGATTACAATTCCTGCAGCAAGATACACAATTCCTGCTTAATTAATGAGGTATTTATTCTCCCACCCTGTATACATCAGAAAGGATAAGGCACTGAAGAGAAAATTAAGAAACAAAAGATGAGAAGCAACAGGCAGTTTAGAGTATCTAGTAAGGAATGGCTCTCCTAGTACCCTGTGATATTGGTTGTGCTGAAAAACAATGGTTTATATTGAAAAACAGAAGTTTATGTCAGTATGTTGGAAAAGTCATCCCAAAGTAAGCATGTCAAATACTTCAAAAAGATAAAAAATTTCAAATGGTTTTGAGTGTAGTCTTCAACCCACATGTATAATTGTAGTAGATTTTCATTACTCAGAAAATGAAAAGACAAACAAGCAAACAACAACAACAAAAACATACATACATACATGCATGCTAAAGCCTAAAGAGCAAATTTAGGACACTGAATGCATTTAGAGAAAATCTTTATCAAGTTATGATTAAATTAACTAGAAAACCAGTTCCTTACCTGGCTGTATCTATCACAGTTTCAAGAAAGTATCTTCTCTGTCTTGTACCTAAATTGTACCTAAACATCACCTTGTTGGTGGTGTTTTTTGTTAGTGGTGGTGTTAGGTTTGTTGTTGCTGGGGAGTTTTGTTTTGTTTTGTTTTTTAATATAGCTGTAGCTATTACCTTAGTTCAAATACCTATAGCTACAACTGCAAAAGAAGGGAACTTGAAGCTTATCAGTAATAGCTACAGATCAAATCCTGGAGAAGTTAAAAATTCAACATATCCCTTTAACAGATATAATGACAAACATACAGCACCCTATCTGCCATTTTCCCCCCACTCTCATTATCCATTTCATAGGTTGATACAGCTCCTCAGCAAATAGCCCAGACTAGATGTAATTACAGATGTCACTGGGACAATCGGTGCTTGGAATCTGGGTCCTTGGGACACAAGCCCTCCTGTAGGCTGCTGTTGTCAAAAGACCATGATGTAACTCTTCTTTTTGCCTTAACATCGACTAAGTCTCAAACTAAGCTGAAGTGCTCTGATTTTAACAAGGACACAGAATGTTTAAACAAGTCTTATTACTGTCAACTGTAGCACGTGAGACTTGACATACAACATATATCATGCATATCCATTCCAAAGAAAGAGGAAAATAGTAATGATGAATGGCTATTAAATTCAAGCAGGAGACCAGAAAAGGAAGTAGTAGGGGAAACAAAAGCCTTGATTTCAAGGGCTATTAAAATCCCCCTAAAGGGATATGTTCCATGCTCATAATTCAAGTTGTTAAAGAATAATCATAATGAGAAAAATAGTTATTAAACATATAAAGTTATAATGCATTAGCATTGTGTAAAAGGGAATCTACTGAATAAGGCTTCCTCTTTTTACTCTTTTGCATATATGCAGTTTATTTTTTGTGTAGCTGTTCTCATGTTTAATAATTGAACATGTCTGTTCTAGACAAGCCGTGAATGAGCAATGGAAAAAGCCTTTCTACTCTCCATGATTAATTTAGCTGCTCACACAAAGAAGGTATTTCTTACCTCACTCACACTGAAGTAATTGATTTATACCAGTAGAATAAGCAGGAAGACAAGCTGTTATTTCATCTGAAATATAACTCCACCTTTAAAGTCCTTCAAGATAATTTTCATCTGCTACCTGATTTACTTCATCAGAGAGTACCTCCAAAACTAATCAAACACCCTCCGTCAAATTATTTGTATAGTGAGTCTATAGACAACAGGATTTTTACTAATATCTAATATTTTTAAAAATATACATGAAAGAAAAATGAAGCACTGAGGCTGCAACAGAAGATAGTTGCCCTCAGCTTAGGGTTTTCAGTTGCAAAACTCCAAGATGAGATTCTAAACATATAACTTAGACATAACATTTCATAAAACTTCTTTAAAGTGATTCAGTCTTCAGTGACATCTTCATGTTACCTCGTACTTTATTAAAGACAGCCCAATACCAGAGAGACACACTGCAACTCATGCCAGCTATAGTGTTGATGGAATGTGACCATCTTTAGGAAATCATGCTACAGATAAGAATGAGTTCACACAAAGCAAGAGAAAAGGAAAAAAAAAAAAAAAAAAGACTAAAATCTCAACTGCTGTTACCTTCCCTTCCTACACTAATTAAAATAATTTGGGCTTATCTAAATTTTGTATTTCTCTTTCAGTTCACATTCAAGAAATCTTTTCAAGATCTGTGGTCAAAAGAAGAAAACCGACAAAACATTTAATGGTTGATCTTTTGAATAGGCAAAAGTTTTAGAAGATATATTATGGAAAATACTTAGTGAAAGTATGCTAAGTATGGAATCATGAGTACTGTGATTTACCCTTTTGTCTGAACAAAATTAAACACCTTGTAATGAAATCTGCTCCTTAAAGTAATCCTGCTGAAGTCAATTGATATCATGTCATAAATAAATAAATAAATAAATAAATAAACTTTGAAAAGGGTAGTGGATAAATGGATGTAGGCGTCCATGCCTCAATTGTTTCAAAATCAACAAAACCCTTGTAATATAAAATTAAAGTATTGCAGGGAACTAGGCCAGGAAAAAAGACCTAGAAAGAGCTGTGAAGAAGAGAAAGTCTTAAAGACTCTCAAATCATAGAATCATAGAATATCCCAAGTTGGAAAATACGCACAAGGATCATTGAATCCAACTCCTGGCTTCACACAGGTCTATCAAAAATTCTGACCATATGACTGAGAGCACAGTCTAAACACTTCTGAACTCTGAACAGGCTTGGTGCCGTGACTACATCCCTGGGGAGCCTGTTCCAGTGCACAACCACCTTCTTGGTGAAGAATCTTTTCCTGATATCGAACCTGAATCTCCCCTGTTGCAGCTCGACTCTATTCCTTTGGGTCCTATCACTGGTCATCAAAGAGAAGAGATCAGCTTCTGCCCCTCTGCAGAAGAATCTGTATTCAGGAATTCCTCATGAGGAATCTGTAGACCACGACGAGGTCTCCCCTTAGCTTCCTCTTTTCCAGGCTAAACAAACCTAGTGACCTCAGCTGCTCAGCTGCTCAGCTGCTCATATGTCTTCCCCTCTAGGCCCTTCACCATCTTTGTTGCCCTCCTCTGAACACTCTCCAATACTTTCATGTCCTTTTTGTACTGTGGTGCCCAGAACTGCACACAGTACTTGAGGTGAGGCTGCACCAGCGCAGAGTAGAGCGGGACAATCACTTCCCTTGAATGACTAGCAATGCTGTGCTTGATGCACCCCAGGATACAGTTGGCCCTCCTGGCTGTCAGGGCACACTGCTGGTTCATATTCAACTTAATATCAACCCAAACCCCAAAATCCCTCTCTGGGGATGCTCTCCAGCATCTCGTCCCCTTAACTGTATGTAGAAATTAAAAGCTTACAGAAAAAAAAAATAAAAATAAAATAAATAAAATAAATGAAAACTTACAGTAAAAAGCACATCTCCATCTTTCATTTCTTCACACCAAATAGAAATAACCATCTTTAAAAAGCTTCTTGGAAATAGAGTCTGATTTCTCTCTTTTTTTTTTTTTTTTTTTTTTATTATTATGATTATTATCATGTTTTAAGAAAAAAATAAAAATGTTCTGGTAGACTTTCTGATTTGTGGGCATGTGAGTGCTTTCAAAAGAACTAGACCATTGTCCAACAACATATTTTCAAAATATTTTGCTCTGATTTCCCAGTCAAGTAATTTTTTTAAAGAAGTTATTTGTTTTCCACTGTAGTCTAGAATTTCTGTCTAACCAAAGGAGAAGGTTGATAGCCATCTCTATTGAGCATTGCCAGCTATTTTTCCTTCTGAAAACAGGATTTTTTTTCATATCTAATAGGTATGGCCAGCTACCAATATTTTAAATCAATAATGGCACAGAATGTTTTTTGTTTGTTTGTTTTTGTTTTGTTAGAACTGTGATTATTAGTTATTGTTTGCTATCTTAAAACATGATAAAGTTAGGAGAATATAGATTTATTGAGCAAATACCCCCTAAAATTTTGTTGAATCAGCCTTTAAGCATTATTTTTAATTAAATAGATCATTTTTATTTACTATAATAATTTGAAAGTATTGCCTGAAAAAAAGAAATACCCCCAAAAGTTAATTCCTCCTAAATACATCTCAAAAGTAGTATTTTTTGCTTTATAAAGTGTATATAAATAAAGAAGTCCAGAGAAAAATAACTTTACATATTTCCTTGTCTTTGTATATCAAAGGCTTTAGCTGTCTACCTAAATAAGGATGGAAGTCACATCACATCTTTTATATGAAATAACTCTGTAACTGTCAAGTTTTATACACACATATTTAACATACAGACATGAGTCAGGGAAAAAGCTGCATTTGCAAGCAAAAGCTGCAGTCCTGAAAATTTAAAATCAACTTCAGAAGCAATGCTTTTGCTATTTGTGTCTTGATCGTATACTTTTGGCAGAATATTATTTCACATTATAATCTGGTACATACTTCTATCTTTTCTGAAATATAATTGTCATAATTATGATTACCTGATGGAACTATACTGAAATGTCTCTCCACATGATGTACTATGCACAAGTGCACACAATTGTAGCTGACCAATTAAAGCTGTGAGATACCCAAACTGGGCCAGATTTGCCTTGTCTTTGTCGCTGGGATGCACTAATCTGAATGCTACCGACTAATTCCTTCTCCCTGGTGATACTGAGTCAGTGCTGAACGACACCAGAAATGTCCAGATCCATAATGAAAATTAACATTTACAAGGCTACGTTGGTCAAAATCAGAAGCCTACTTTTTCTATGGCAATGTGATCAGGATCACTATTGTACTGAAGTTACTTCAGCAATGAAATAACATGTGAGGCACCTGTGCAGGAATGATGTACATGAAAAGAGGAATGCAATGGAGAACACTGAATGAACTGCAGAGTTTTAATGGAGCAGAATAAAGAACATGGAATGTACTATGATAAAATGTAAAAATCTCAATTATAAATGGTTATTTTTTGTTTGTTGTTTTTCATTCAGAATATTTGTTTGAGGCTGGAAGTTTATGGTTTCTTTCTGATCAGGCAAAGCTTTCCTTTTCTAGCCTAATGCCTTTGAACATGGTTTTCCACTTGACAAAGTATGACTGCTCTGGAAAAAAACAAACAAACAAACAAACAAACAAAAAACAACAACAACAACAACAACAAAACTCCTGCCTAAACATCTGCTGGTTTTATAGCTGCTCAGAAGTCTGTCTCAAACTTTCACACATTGAAGGAATCCTGACAAGAAATATGTCTACAATATTGAAGTATTGAAGCTGCAGTCTTTTTTAAAATAACTGAATGGTCCTATCTCCACAAACAGTAATGGACTAAATACCAGTGTGTCTGATACTAAATGTAGTAACAGATCACAGCTTGTAAATATGGTTACTGGACTAACACACTTCTATTTGCTAAACTTTTGAATGAAAATGGGAACAGACTTATTCATTAACAACCATGAAAAGTGACATTTCAGAAAATTCCTACCTTTGTTTTTGTGAAGAAATAAAAAGTTGTGACAACATGTTAAATGATTGATTAAAGGCAGTGATTTACATTCCTTTTATATTTTCCCCTTGCATACTTTGATCAAAAACATTACTTTTCATTTTGATAAGTCGGAGTGCACTCACACTCTCAGAACAAAAATGCAGTTGTACACTCTGAAAAAACAGTAAACCTTAAGGGGCAGAGATACTTGCCATATGACCTGGGAATATTCCTCCAGCTTCCTTCCACCTTCCACTTCCGATTTCTGTTTCATAGCAACTAGGCAAATGGGTCTAAACTTCAGAAGTGAGAAATCCTTAAAAGAATTTATTAGAAAGATGTTCCTGAGACCCTATCTTTGGTTGGACCCAGAGTCCACAGACTTTTTCTTTAAATTTTTAACAGCATGCACAGAATTTTTTCTGTGAGACTTCAACTTAGACTTTCAATAAGGCTCAAGTGGTATGGGGTGCAAATGACCTGAGTTCCTACGAAAAACACACTGAAACTCACCTTTCAGTTAATCTTCTGTTAATGTCTCAAAAGAGAAAGCAAATACATTGCCTAGGAGGAGATGTTTCACTTTGCAAATTTGGCATGTCCACTGCTGTGCCATCATCATAACACTGCATGACCCTTTCAAGTGACTAACACAGACATGTTTCTTAAAAGCTTTTGAGGCTGACCTTTACAGCTTTTACAGCTTCTGTTCTTTCTTTCTTTATTTATTATTTTATTTTTTTTTTAACAGTCAGACATGTTATGTTTCCTAATATCATAGAATATCCTGAGTTGGAAGGGACCCTTAAGGATCATCAAGTCCAACTCTTGACACCGCACAGGTCTACCCAAAAGTTCAGACCATGTGCCTAAGTGCACAGTCCAATCTCTTATTAAATTCAGACAGGCTCGGTGCAGTGACCACTTCCCTGGGGAGCCTGTTCCAGTGTGCAACCACCCTCTCTGTGAAGAACCCCCTCCTGACGTCCAGCCTAAATTTCCCCTGCCTCAGCTTAACCCTGTTCCCGCGGGTCCTGTCACTGGTGTTAATGGAGAAAAGGTCTCCTGCCTCTCGACACCCCCTTACGAGGAAGTTGTAGACTGTGATGAGGTCTCCCCTGTAGCTCTACAAAAACTGGGCTCCAATTCCTAGGGAGCTCTTTAGGATATGTAGCAATCAAATCATAAAATTTTCATTCAAAACATGCTTTTAATTATATTTGTGTAGAGTGTTGCTCTCCTAACAAGTCCACAGGTATGAGAGTCTGGTATTTTTTATTTCAGCCCATTCTCTCCCTTTCATAAAAGGAAAATATTTTGGACCAATTACTTTCCTGCAGGATAATTCTCAGATATTCTAAGCCTGCTGGGTTAACAGCAAATAATTACATGTGGATTCCTAAGAAACCCATCACATTTTTTTCTTGGCAATACATTTCAGCAAAATCAGCATAATGATTAAAATGATGGGGGGAGGGGTGTGTGGAGGGTGTATATAAGATAAGAAACCATGTGCTATAAACTCATAGCTACAAGTTGATGTATTACAGAAAAGCAAAAGTTTGTCTTTTAACCATCCTTCTACATCTATATTCTTTACCCCAACACAATACAGAAATAGAAACGATGTTAACAACAGCATTTTCAAAGATGTTTAAGTGATAGTTCCCACAGGACTACAGACAACAACAAAAAATTCCAGAATGGAAGGTTTGATAAGGTTTTTTTAATGACTAACTCCTCAACCATTCCTGCCAGGAATTATTATTTTTGCTTTCTAATGACAGGGAGTTTTTAAAAAAATAAAAAAATAAAGTGAATGAAATATAAAAGGAACATGAGTTGTATACTATGGATATATACAAAAATATTTAACTAACTCCATATACATGAGTATATTTTCACACACTTATTAAACCCTCTTAAGCTGTGCTTTAAATTCTTTCCACATCAAAATTTTGAAATGCAAACTTTATTTTGGCATGTAAATGGTATCCATGCTGTAAAATTACACCTATGTCTCCACACTTTATTACTTAGAACCTTAAAATAAATAATTACTCAAAAATAATTTTTATTGCTAACTCTTGTTCATTTTTCCAGTTTAAAGAGGCTTTCATTTTTAATTTTAAAACACAAAACCAAGTTGAAATTCCTCACTGAGGATGGTATGGCATATAAAGAGTGTTTCTAAACAGTCTTTTTAAACCTATCCTGTTCCTTCACTGTTTCTTTTAACTAAAGACAGAAAGTATCAAAAAAGTGTGTGGAATTACACAGCAGTAGTGCTAGCTGAAGATACTTTTTGACTCATTTACATATGTTTCACAGCACAATATTCTCTATTGCTTTACACCTAATGCAGTCATTGGAGAGTCAGACACCATCACACCTATACCTTGCTTTTTCTTTGCAAAGATAAACGACTTAGGAAGATACATGGTGATGAAGGATTGTGCCACTGGGCCCAATTATCTATTGTTCTATGGTACTTTTTCATGAATCTGAAAATATAAAGTATATTTAAATATAAAATATATTCTTAAACTAGGCTAGACACTGCTGAGGAAGATCCCAAATATGAAAGGGTTATACTCAACAGAATTGCAGCTGCATCTTTGCCCCCCATTTACTCAGTCTTACTTCACAGGAAAAAAAAGGTAGAGACAAAAATAGCTGACAAACTGTCAAATTCTAACTTTTCTTACTTTTTTAACATCAGATTTACTTTCTATTTTTAATCTGCATGTATCTGATTTTTACTTTGTTTCAGGTTTACTGTGTTCAGGTTAGATGATCAGGAGGACCTGAAGGAGACAAAAGGCTCCTGGGTCCTAATAAAGATACAGTTTATGTGCAAGATTACAGGTTTCAACAGTAGCAGGGAATGAGTATGGAACTGGAAGTGATTTTGATGCACTAGCTGTGTTGGCTACTCATTGGCTATGTTGAGGAAAAAAAAAAAAAGAAAAGAAAAAAAAAAAGTGAATCTGAATTAGGTGGAAGATGCTTTTTTGTCAAAAACTTGTTCTGAGTCACTTCTTTTACAGGATATTGACCTTTAGAATGGCTGTCATTTCAAATTGCTTAGTATTCTAATGATGTACTCATAATGAAAGATTCATACTGAGGCATAGCAGAATTGTGCAATACAAAGAAAGGCAGTTTAGCAGTCTTATTTGATACATTTTATAAAATAAATAAGATTAGAAAACTTTAAATATGCTATAACAATCTTTAATTCAATAATATAATTATTTAATTTTCAGAAGGGAGTGGCGCGGCAGTTACCACGGCAGTTCGCGCAGGCAGGGCGCGCAGGAAGGGCAGAGCGCTCCCCCTACACACAAACAACACCTCGTTAACAACAGCCGTAACTAGGTGATAATGGTCGCCACCAGGCACGGCGCGCTCTCCAGAAAGTCGGTACACACGCAGACCGACTACCCGTTAAAAAATGCCGCAGTTCAGGTCACCGGATGCAAGGAGTGTCTGAGCCTGTTGCTGCCATTGGCGGGAGGCAGAGAAACTGCGTGTGTGAGGTGCGAGCAGGTGGATGATCTGGTCCGCATGGTGGCGGAGCTCAAGGAGGAGGTGGAGAGGTTGAGGGCCATCAGGGAGTGTGAGCGGGAGATAGACTTCTGGAGTAACTCCCTGCAGGGCCTCAAGGGGAGGTGCCGAGGTGAGACTCCTCAAATGGGGGCGGACCCCCTGCCCTGTCCCCGTCGGGCAGAGGGAGGGGATCTGGGAGCTGAGGAGGAATGGAAACAGGTCCCTGCTCGACACCGTAGGCGATGCTCTCCCCTTCCGGCCCCACCTTCCCAGGTGCCCTTACGCAACAGGTTTGAGGCCCTAGAGATTGAGAGGCCGGTGTGTGAGGAAGAGGTAGCAAATGTTCCCAGGAGGATGCCTAGGGCGAGGAGGTCAACTCCGCGCCTCAGGACTGCCTCCACCAAGAAAGACAGGAGGGTTATTGTTGTTGGAGACTCTATTCTTAGGGGAACAGAGGGCCCTATTTGTCGGCCTGACCCTACCCGTAGGGAAGTCTGCTGTCTCCCTGGAGCCAGAGTCAGGGACGTTGCCAGGAAGCTTCCTAACCTGGTACGCCCCTCTGACTATTACCCCCTTTTGATAGTCCAGGCGGGCAGTGACAACATCGAAGAGAGAAGCCTCAAGGCTATCAAAAGGGACTTTAGGGGACTGGGTAGGTTAGTGGATGGAGCGGGAGTGCAGGTGGTGTTTTCGTCCATCCCTACGGTGGCAGGGAGGGGTTCAGAGAGGACACGGAAAGCCCACCTGTTAAACACGTGGCTCCGGGACTGGTGCCAACGCAGAAATCTTGGGTTTTTTGATCATGGGGCACTTTACTCAGCACCTGGCCTGATGGCCGCAGACGGGTCCCTATCTTTTAGGGGAAAAAGGATCCTGGGCCAGGAGCTGGCAGGGCTCATTGAGAGGGCTTTAAACTAGGTAGGAAGGGGGATGGGGCTGAGGCTAGGATTGTTGGGGCTGTGCCAGGGGGAACAATGGCAAGGCCGGAGGATAAGGCAATGGCCCAGCTGAAGTGCATCTACACCAATGCATGCAGCATGGGTAACAAACAGGAGGAGCTGGAAGCCATCGTGCAGCAGGCAGGCTACGACTTGGTTGCCATCACGGAGATGTGGTGGGACCAGTCTCATGACTGGAGTGCTGCAATGCCTGGCTATAAGCTCTATAGAAGGGACAGGCAGCATAGAAGGGGTGGTGGTGTGGCTCTCTATATTAGAGAGTCTTTCGAGGTTGTAGAACTCGAGGTTGAGAATGACAAGGTCGAGTCCCTTTGGGTTAGGATCGGCAGGGACAACAAGGCTAGTGTCCTGGTCGGGGTCTCTTATAGACCGCCGAACCAGGATGAGGAGACGGATGAGGAATTCTACAGGCAGCTGACAGAGGTTGCAAAATCATCAGCTCTTGTACTCGTGGGGGACTTCAACTTCCCTGACATATCCTGGAAGCACAACACAGCCCTGAGAAAGCAGTCTAGGAGGTTTCTGGAGAGCGTGGAAGATAGCTTCCTGACACAGCTGGTTAGTGAGCCTACCAGGGGAGGTGCCCCGCTAGACCTTCTCTTCACAAACAGAGAAGGACTGGTGGAGGACGTGATCGTCGGGAGCTGTCTCGGGCAGAGTGACCACGCAATGGTGGAGTTCACTATTCTTGGCGAGGCCAGGAAGGGGACCAGTAAAACCGCTGTATTGGACTTTCGGAGGGCTGACTTTGAGCTGCTCAGGACACTAGTTGGTGGAGTCCCTTGGGAGGAGGTTCTGAAGGGCAGAGGGGTCCAGGAAGGCTGGGCGCTCTTCAAGAGGGAAGTCTTAATGGTGCAGGAACGGTCTGTCCCCACGTGCCCAAAGACGAGCTGGCGGGGAAGAAGACCGGCCTGGCTCAACAGAGAATTGTGGCTTGATCTTAGGAGAAAAAAGAGGGTTTATAAGCTTTGGAAAAGTGGGCAGGCCACTAAGGAGGACTTTAAAGAAGTAGCGAGGCTGTGCAGGGACAAAATTAGGAAGGCCAAAGCTCATCTGGAGCTCAATCTGGCTACTGCCGTTAAAGATAACAAAAAACGTTTCTATAAATACATCAACACAAAAAGGAGGACTAAGGAGAATCTCCATCCTTTACTGGATGCGGGGGGAAACTTAGTTACAAGAGATGAGGAAAAGGCAGAGGTGCTCAATGCCTTCTTTGCCTCAGTCTTTAGCGGCAATACCGGATGTTCTCTGGATACTCAGTACCCTGAGCTGGTGGAAGGGGATGGGGAGCAGGATGTGGCCCTCATTATCCATGAAGAACTGGTTGGTGACCTGCTACGGCACTTAGATGTGCACAAGTCGATGGGGCCGGATGGGATCCACCCAAGGGTACTGAGGGAACTGGCAGAGGAGCTGGCCAAGCCACTATCCATCATTTATCAGCAGTCCTGGTGATCGGGGGAGGTCCCAATCGACTGGCGGCTAGCAAACATGACGCCCATCTCCAAGAAGGGCCGGAGGGCAGACCCAGGAAACTACAGGCCTGTCAGTTTGACCTCAGTGCCAGGAAAGCTCATGGAGCAGATCCTCCTGAGAGTCATCATGCAGCACTTGCAGGGGAAGCAGGCGATCAGGCCCAGTCAGCATGGCTTTATGAAAGGCAGGTCATGCCTGACGAACCTGATCTCCTTCTATGACAGAGTGACGCGCTGGGTGGATGAGGGAAAGGCTGTGGATGTGGTTTACCTTGACTTCAGCAAGGCTTTTGACACCGTCTCCCACAGCATTCTCCTCAAGAAACTGGCTGCTCTTGGCTTGGACTGGCGCACGCTTCGTTGGGTTAGAAACTGGCTGGATAGCCGGGCCCAAAGAGTCGTGGTGAATGGAGCCAAGTCCAGTTGGAGGCCAGTCACTAGTGGCGTCCCCCAGGGCTCGGTGCTGGGGCCGGTCCTCTTTAATATCTTCATCGATGATCTGGACGAGGGCATTGAGTGCACCCTCAGTAAGTTTGCAGATGACACCAAGTTAGGTGCGTGTGTCGATCTGCTTGAGGGTAGGAAAGCTCTGCAGGACGATCTGGATAGGCTGCACCGATGGGCTGAGGTCAACTGCATGAAGTTCAACAAGGCCAAGTGCCGGGTCCTCCACCTGCCACGCAATAACCCCAAGCAGAGCTACAGGCTGGGAGAGGAATGGTTGGAGAGCTGGCAGGAAGAGAAGGACCTGGGAGTGATGGTGGATAGTCGGCTGAATATGAGCCAGCAGTGTGCTCAGGTGGCCAAGAAGGCCAACGGCATCCTGGCTTGTATCAGGAACGGTGTGACCAGCAGTGCTGGGGAGGTGATTGTCCCCCTGTACTCAGCTCTGGTGAGGCCGCACCTCGAGTACTGTGTTCAGTTTTGGGCCCCTCGCTACAAGAAGGACATCGAGGTGCTTGAGCGGGTGCAGAGAAGGGCGACAAAGCTGGTGAGGGGCCTGGAGAACAAGTCCTACGAGGAGCGGCTGAGGCAGCTGGGCTTGTTCAGCCTGGAGAAGAGGAGGCTCAGGGGCGACCTTATCGCTCTTTATAGGTACCTCAAGGGAGGCTGTAGCGAGGTGGGGGTTGGCCTGTTCTCCCACGTGCCTGGTGACAGGACGAGGGGGAATGGGCTTAAGTTGAGCCAGGGGAGTTTTAGGTTAGATGTTAGGAAGAACTTCTTCACTGAAAGGGTTGTGAGGCACTGGAACAGGCTGCCCAGGGAAGTGGTGGAGTCACCATCCCTGGAGGTCTTTAAAAGACATTTAGATGTAGAGCTTAGGGAAATGGTTTAGTGGGGACTGTTAGCGTTAGGTCAGAGGTTGGACTCGATGATCTTGAGGTCTCTTCCAACCTAGAAATTCTGTGATTCTGTGATTCTGTGATTCTGTAATATAACAAACAATCTTTTTTCAAGAAAACACTCACATGCAACAGTTTCAGCAGTATGTATCTTTACCTTATGATTAAAAAATACAGTTCATTAGAATAGATGGGGTTGGAGGGACAAGGAGGCAACTGAATGAAATACAGCAAAACATGAAGTAATCATAATACAGACCTTGGATTTTATTCAACACTAAGGAGAGTAGGGAAGATGAGAAGTTACTGTCGTGAGGCAGCAGTATCATGAACTGCATCCCATGATGTACAATTATGTACATAAAGGTGAAGATTTGTTGTTCAGCATATGAAGACATATCTGTCAAATTTTGTGAGCTGTCAGTTTGTCCTTTTGGTAAGATACAGTCACTGTTTAAGATTTTCTATCTCACGTCGAAGTTATTTAATTAAGCTTAAAAAAAAAAAAAAAAAAAAAAAAAAAAGTTTTTTAAACATTTGTAGTTGATTAATGTAGTAATTAAAAAAAAAAAAAAAAAAAAAACAAAACATTGTTGATCATTTTTACTAAATAAAAAATACCATAGCATACAATATATATTTTCACTTTGTGTATTTATACACCTAAAGTAAAAATTGTACCATTTTGGTGTTTTTTTAACCTTATCCATGTGGCAAGAACATTTTTTGAATCCAAAGAACTAGATTTGCAGGATGCAGTAATGCAGATTCACTTTATTACAATCCATTCCTTGCAGTTCAGTACAAAAACAAAAACTATGAGGGTTAAATGTTTTGCTCTTTTTGACTTAAGAGAACATAATACATATATATAATAGATCCAAGAGCATTTTCAATACAATATTGTAACATGTCAACAGATAAATTTGAAATTGAAAAGCAAAATTAAAGCCTCTGCTGAGTTGATGACTTCTGCATCATCTGTAAATTTACGTATTCTATCTGTGTTGTTCATATTTAATTAATATATGGGTTCAGTTCTAGTTCAGTCTCTCTCAGATGACAGGCACAACTTCCACTTTCTTTGAACATCTCAGATTTTAATAAGGAAATTAATAAGTCCATTTGATTCAAAATTTAAATTTGTATTACCTTTACATCCTAACTCTGAAGGACAAATCATTAGTGTTGAAGTGATTGAAGTTTAAATTTTTATAAGAAAGTAAAGGGTGTAAAGAAGAAATGTTTTAGTCGTGTTTTCATGTTTGAAAGCAATTCCATTTTTAACCATTGGGGGGGGGAAAAAAAAATAAGAATGATGTAGAAAAAGAAAAATCCTTCTTTAAGAAAAGAGCAACCCATTCATTAAAATTCAAATCAGACATTTCCATGCCCTAAAAATTACACACAATAATTTTTCTTTGCTGAAAAAAAGGTTTTGGTATTAAAGAACATTTGGTATTAAAGGTAGTTAACCTTTGCAATTATTACTTATTTACATAGCTGTAAAACTGTAGACCTGGAAGATGCCTTAAGATTCAATTAGCCCATTCCTTTCTGAGTGAGTGTTTTGCCATTATTTTTGTAATTTCTCAAAGATGACTATGTAGTTCAATTTTAAAGAAACACAACAGAGGACAGCCCCTTTTACAATCTGTTCCATTGTGACATCCATATGTGGGAAGTTTTTGCAACGGTAAAACCAAATCTTCTGTTTGTTGTGGTTTAACCCGGCCGGCAGCTAAACATCACACAGCCATTTGCTCACCCTCCACCCTCCCTCTCTGGGATGGGGGAGAGAAATGGGAAAATGAAGCCCGTGAGTTGAGATAAAGACAGTTTAATAAGACAGGAAAATAATAAAAACAATAATAATAATAACAATAATGATGATAATAGTAATACTACTAATAATGTGTACAAAACAAGTGATGCATGATGCTCACCACCCACTGACCGATGCTTAGCCTAACCCCGAGCAGTCCAGCCCCGCTCCCCCGGCTAGCCACTCCTATATATTGTTCAACATGACATCAGATGGTACAGAATCTCCCAGCTCCTGCTGCACCCCCAGCCTGCCCTTTGGTAGGACAGAGTGAGAAGCTGAAACATCCTTGGCTTGGTGTAAGTGTTGCTCTGCAACAATTAAAAAAAGGTTTCTCCTTTTGTCCATTTTTCTTGCCCAATATGAATTTCAGAAAATTTTTCATCAGGGCATGTTGCAAAAGGTGTAAAAAAAGACCCAAAACAATCTAAAGAGATCTAAGGGATTCAGATGTAGTAATTCTTTTTTCAGTGATCATCATAGTCAAGGTGAACAATGGATTATATTATTAATGTAAAACTTCTTATTTTATTAATAACTTTATAAAAAAAGTTCAGATAACTTTAAATCTATTTTATTGCCCTGATTCTTACTAATTGCTTCATTTGTCCACTTGGAAAAAAAAAAAAATCTTCTTTAAGGTTGCTTTGTAATTAAACACTGCATAATTTCAAATGCAAGTGCCATTAAATTAATAGGAAACATATTTAAATCCTGTAAGTTTACTGTGGAATTAAGTAGCATTACTGTATCAGTTACAAAAACTGTGGAGGTAGGATATAACATACCAATGTTTCATACCAATGTTTCTAATAACACCAGTAAATTTAGGAATTCTGCTCTATTGGCTGCTTCTTTTACAATCTCTTTGTGATGATTTTATTTCAGCTATAGAAGATTCTCATTGAAAACAGTCAAAGGCACTACAGGAAAGACATGAAAAAAACAACACGATAGAGTCTGGTGTCAGCAAAGATGATTGACCAACTCTAGTTAGTAATTTCATTTTAACAGAAAATTTATATTTTAAATGATAACATGTAGCTTTTTCTTTCTGAACTCTATCTTATTCCTTCACCTAGTTTAGTGTTCACTTTAAAACAGTCTTATTTTGTCTCTCATAAAATTAAATATTTTCAGTTCTCTAGAGTTCATTATATTATCACGAGATAAGTAATGCTGCAAAAGTTTTTTTCGTTACGTATAATACATCTTTAATCAATAACTTATATATGAGTTTGCATTCTATGTATTAGAAATATATCAGTTTAGCTGTGCTTAATATCTTTACTCAATATTTTACCGTTTGGTGGCTTAAACTAATTTGCAACTACTCTGTTTAGCATTTTGCGTTAGACCAGAAAGTGTTTAAAAATAAAATATGTACATTTTACTAATAATGCATGCTAAAAGCAACATTCCAAAAAAATATATAAAATTATTTTATCTGTGTGTAAATGTAGGTACGTGTGATTATCACCACATTCTCATGGTTAAATCAAGACTTAACATAACTAAACAGAAACCAAAGATAACATAAGACCATTTTATTCCTGCCTATATGATGATGTAAACTGAAAACAATCAAAGGTGTGATATTTAAATCTAGATATTAACAAAATCCAATTCATTAAACGGATCGTCAATTTGCAGTGTGTCTCATAACAAAGGCAGATTATTACCTTTGAGAGCACGAATCCCAACTGAAATTCTACCTTGCAATAAAATTCTTTAGCTTCAATATGACATTACGATTCAGGACTAATTTATATCACAATATTTGACTCTATGTGTTACGTTAAACAACAGAAGTTGTTTTAAAGGAAAACAGCATTTTCTGGTAGGAAGTGAGGCTGTAGACTGGAATTAAGTTTCAAAACTTCAGATAGACATTTCAAATGTACAACATACTATAAAAAGAATCCAAAATACAACTTTTGACTTAAAACAAAATGAGACATGGTCCTTAGTGATTAGAATGAACCAGATGGAAACAGCTATTAGAAATTAGAAGTCTTTGTAGTTGTCAGAGTGTATAAATACACTCTTGCTAGAGGCATTAGGTGGCACAAACCACCTTTTGTTCTTTATATTACCAAAAGACAGGCAATGAATGACAGCTTTTGCAATACTCAATTTTCTTTGATGGAGGGGAAAGAATAGGAGAAAATGCAGAATTTGTAACATTGTAAGTATAATAATAATGGTTGCTCCAGCTGTGAGTGGAAACAGCAAAGCTTCTGCAAGTTGTTGTAGTCATATGAAGAAGAATCGCACTTAAAAATAAAACATACCAGGGCATTTAGAAAATGGGGATTTGACTGTCTTGAACTATAAGGAATAAAAATATAAGGAATAATGGGATCAAGCTATCATATTTTTGACTCCTAAGTGATTTGCATAATTTACAACATTCAACCATCAGTACCACACAAAATAAAACTCTATAGTAACTCATTTTTAAAGTTTACTAGCTCTTTTTCAAATTTGTATTTGATGTTTTCTTCTAATTCTCTGTAGAAGACACTTTGGAAAAACAACAACAACAACAACAACAACAACAACAACAACAACAACAAAACTAACTTATAAAAACCCATATTGGCTAATAATTTTTAAAACTAAGAAATAAAACAGTGTAATGAAATAAAATTTCATTGAGGATTGAGGATGGAGATCATATGATTCATAATAGTAAAAAATAATAATAGTACTATTAAAATTGTTTTGTGTACAGTAAGTTTCTACTTCTCCTGATGTTAGGTTCACACTTCCCCTGCTCACACCAGTCCCAAGACAGACCCTTGAGGGATACTATTTGTCACCAGCCTCCACCTGGACATAGAGCAATCGACCATAACTCTTTGGCTGCAGCCATCCAGCCAATTCCTTATCCACTGAATAGTCTACCCATCAATTCCAAATCTCTCCAATTTAGAGATCAGGCTGTCATGTGTGACATGTCAAAGGCTTTCTAAAAGTCCAGGTAGATGACATCAGTTTGTCTTTCCTTGTTGACTGATGCAGTCGCTCCATAATAGAAGGGCACCAGATTAACCAGGCACAATTTGCCCTAGATGAAGCCATGCTGGCTGTCTGGGATCACCTCCTTGTCTTGCATGTGCTTCCAGGAGGATCGGTTCCATGATCTTCCCAGGCACAGAGGTGAGGCTCACAAGTCTGTAGTTCCCCAGATAATCCTTTCTACTCTTTTTAAAAATGGGAGTAAATTTTTCATTTTTCCATTCACTGGGGACTTCACCTGACTCTCATGACATTTCAAATATGATGGAGAGTAGCTTGGCAATTCCATCATCCTGTTCCCACAGGAATGGTTGGTTTCCATCAGGCTCCATCAACTTGTAATTGTTCAGTTTCATCAGGTGATCTCAAACATTCTCTTCGCTTACAGTAGGAGGGACTTTGCTCACCCAGCCCTCATCTTCAGGTTCAGGGACTTGAGAGACATGGAAAACCTGACTGGCAGTGAAGAATAAGTACTTCAGCCTTCTCCATGTCTGTTGTTACATGTTCTCCCTTCTCATTTATCAGAGGTGGAACACTATCCTTACTCTCCTTTTTTTTTTTATTTTATTTTATTTTATTTTTTTCTTTTCTGGCCAATGCACCTATAGAATCTCTTGTTATTCCTTGCATCCTTTATCAAGTTCGGTTCCATCTGTGCCTTTTGATCCCATTCCTACACATTCAGATGGCATCTCTGTACTCTTCTCAGGCCACATGTCCCTGCTTCCACTGCCTGTGTATTTCTTTCTTGCATCCCAGTTGAACCAGCAGGTCTTTGCTCAACCATGCTTGATTTCATACACACAGGGATGGAGAGGTCCGGGTAACTACACTAGCACCCATATCTCCTCCCTTTTTGACTATAAGAGTGTTACAGCAATTGCTTGAGCACTCCTGACTTCAACAGAAGACCTTCAGAAGGCACCATTACATCCTCTTAGTTAGAATATATTCTTTAAGACAGAGTTGAAGTTTTGTCTGGCACTAAATCATAATGATTACAGCAGAATACCACTATGTTAAAAGGATCTATAATGGTTCAAAAATTGAATATACAATAATTCAACATCAGAATTTCTTAAGTTGAATAGGTTTGTAACATATAAATACATTTTCTTAGAATGTTCTTACAACAAAGACAATACTGCTGTTTATTCAGAATGTCAGACATAGAAAAGCCTGAAGACAATAAACAAAACCAGGAAAAGAGCAAATATCAGTGTTTCTAAGAAGAGAATTTACAGGAAGCAACTTTCAAGAGTCCTAAATGAAGGCTCCAATGAAGTTACTGCTCCACAACAAAATTGTCTTCCACATATTTTTAATGATTTTATAGAATCTATTCCTACTCCAGAAGGCATGAGTCTATAGGAGAATACAAAACATAAATCACTGTGCAGAAAGATTAAAAATTGCCAGCTATAGTCATCAGGATAACTAAACAAGTTTACTGTGCTTAATCTACTGTGCTTTATAGTCTTTCTCATGGTAAAATTATACCTGCATAATAAATGAGTATCAGAAATATATAAAAGAAAACATGTTCTTCAGATTTATATAAAAATCATTTTGGAGTTCCAGAAAATGACTTCACATGAGGTAGAACCAATAAATGAATCTAAAGCTGTTCTAGATATCTGTGTTACATACCTTGAGTTCTTCAGATTTATATAAAAATCATTTTGGAGTTCCAGAAAATGACTTCACATGAGGTAGAACCAATAAATGAATCTAAAGCTGTTCTAGATATCTGTGTTACATACGTTGAGTATGCATAGAAAAGGGGAAAAAAAAAAAAAAAGTAAATCAGATAATTCATTAAATTTATGATCCTTCTGGTTAGAGAAACCACATTTTTAATTTATCACCTCAGAGCAATCCCAGTGGGAGGAAAAAAAAAAAAAAGGAGTAGAATGTGGCATGGGTCACACATTATCTGATGTATCATCTACCACAGTATCCATGCAGACAAAATAGATAAAAAGAATGAATGTCACTAAGCACACATATAAACTTACAGTGCTTGTAAATAAAATGTTCATACCTGTTCCCTTAGCAATTTAAAGAAAGTAACTTATTATTGATAAAAAAATGAAATAAAAATAATATTAATAAAAAATCCAGTGTCTGCCTAGTCAAGTTAATGTAACTGTATATATAAATTGTATATATAAATTAATTTAGGGCAAGCTAAGCTCTCAAACAAGCCTCTTCCAGCTATTTCTTCCCTTGCAATAGAATTAGAAAACAAATGTTGATTATGCTCTTCTTTACATGACTGTACATCAGGAGCAATTGAAATCAATATATTTACTTCTGATTTATAAATATAAACTGTGTGCATGGTATACAATACTTCTAACAGAGATCTATACTTTATTCTCTTCAGGGGATAAACATCAATTGATTAAGCCTTTTGGTTGCAAAATATAGCTAACCTTTTCCTACAGTTTATATAACATTTTTTCTTCTCAGTTTTATGTTAGCTTATATAATTTTTAAAAATATTTTCACAGTATCAAACTGATAAAACTGTGAGACCTGAAAATACAAAAAAATAAAATAAAATACAAATATATGCATGTATATATTTTGGATGAAAGGAAAGTGAGCACACAGCCAACATGAGTAATTACACTAATCTGTTTCTATTTACATAGGTAGAATTCGTACAGAAAAGAGATAAAAGAAGTTTTGACTTTTCAAAACAGCAAAGGTTCACATAATGATATGAATATGTACTCAGTGCAGTGATTATAATCTCAGTGGTCACCCACAGGAGCAAATAGTTGCAGCACTGACAAGCTAGAGCAAGGATGAAAGCAGACTATGTGCTCAAGCCCTGATTGTTCTTTCTTAACAAAACAGAGCAGCCCAAATGCTGCTGCTTTAAGGTACATTTGCTGACAAGGACTTTAGCAGAGCTTTAGCAGTTTGTATATGGAAAATATGAGAGGCAATGTCCACATCAGCTTTCCTAAAATCATTAAGATGGCACCAGAGACAGTCTCTTCTTTAGTGAGCTAATGGAAGAGGCAGAGTGAGCTGAAGCAATTCTGTGCAATCACGACTGAATCCCTCAATCTGTCTGTATATAATAAATAAATACATACATGCATACATAAATCAGTCCTTAATATGGAGGTAATCAATTTTCACTTTACTTGTTACATTCTTGACTTCAGCAGCAGTTCTGCATTACTTTGAACCTTTCTCATACCAAAAATTAATGCAGCTAAAGAAGAGATACTTGCATGATGCAGGAGGAGCAAATCTTTCATGAAAATACTTCCATTCAAGAGTCATACTTCTCACTGAACTGTCTCAAATAGAATGATGAGATTGAATAAACTTGTACTGGAATTTCATTTCTTCTCATCATCACTGCAGCTAATTCTCTATGTAGACATAGGCCTGACACTAAGACTATTAGGAGAAACATTATAGAAGTGGAAAATACAATTATTCAGCTAGAAGCCAGAAAACTCAGACATTCCATATAAACGTGAAATTGGATACTCACACATATTGCAGTGACAGTTACTTAGTAGCTAAAAGCTATTGGGAGGCCTGTTTAGAAGTCTGGGAGAAGTCTGGGAGACTTCACTGAACAGAAATTTATATCCAATTATTGGCATTGCTGTTTCAGTCACCATGGAGCAGGATACCCTGGAAAGTACATCATGTTAAACATTGGAAGAATTGTGTAGGTCCTGATGGTATTCCATCAGGAATGTTAATATCAAGTTTCTGATTGAAGCTTGAGCTGAGTATTTTTGTAATTTTAAAGCACATCCAAAAGATATTATAGCTTGATCCCAAATGTAGGAAGAGCATTTTTGGCCTTTCATTAAATAAATAAATAAATAAATAAAAATTTAATATAGCTATGTCATGGTTTTGGCTGAGACAACATTTATTTCCTTTGTAGAGGTTTACACCGTGCTTGTTTGGATTTCTGAAGAAAATAGTGGTGATAACAATTAAAAACATCAGTATGTTTTTAGTTGTTGCAGAGCAGTGTTTGTATAGAGCCAAGGACTTTACAGCTTCTTGTTCTACCCTGCCAGCAGGGAGGCTGGGGGTATACCAGGAGCTAGGAGAGGACACAGCCAGGACATCTGGCCCAGGCTGGTCCAAGAGATATCTCATACCATGTGGGGTTACGTTCAACAATTAAAGTTGGGGCACAGAAAAAGGAAGAGAGGGCAGGAAGTTTGGGGTGATGGTGTTTGTCTTCCCAAGAAACTGTTAAGCACGATGAGCCCTGCTTTCCTGGACATGACTGAACACCTGCCTGCAGATGGGAAGTAGCAAATGAATTCCTTGTTTTGCTTTGCTTATGCATTACCTAGTAAGCTGCCTTTATCTCAACCCATGTGTTCTCACACTTACCTTTCTGATTCTCTCCCCCACTCTCACACCTGGGGAGAGTGACACTGTGTGACACTTAGCTGTCAGGCAGAGCTAAAGAACAACAGCTTCAGGTTATATACACTAGCACCACTGTCTTAATGTAGATAGTCCTCTTTTCTAGAGTTGGAACTGTAAAAGCAAAGGAAGCACTACTGAATTAGAATAGAAGCTTTTTTTTTTCTTTTTTTTTTTTTTCTTTTTTTTTTCCACATTCACCAATCTTCCATGTTTTTGAGAACTTTGAGAAAAGATTTAGTGGTGCCAAAACTCAGGTTGGATGGAAAATAATCTACTACTTTCATTTTCCTCATTTGATAAGGGATTTGGATTCTTCTTTTTGTTTTATTTATTTTTTTATTAGCAAACTGTCATAGCTACCTGATATCAAAAATGCAGTTACAATGACATCATGCTGTTACTGTTAATTACAACAATAAAGCTACTGCAATAAAGTCCATGTTAAAGAAATATCTATTAGATGCAAGAACATGTTTTTGGATAGACTGATGTTTCCTCTTTTCCTGTATGTTTGATTTTCAATGCCTTTGTCAATGATGTTGGAAAAAACATAGGAAAGGATTAGTTGATGTAGTTTGGAGGTTTTTTTGTTTGTTTGTTTTGTTTGTTAATGTTGTTGTTGGGGGGAGGGCATTTTTTGTTCTTTTTTTTTTTTGGCTTTATTAAATATTGCTGCAAAACACACCATTACATCATTCTTGGTTCATGTACGTGAATTCTTCAATTTCTTTATGTAAAAGTCCATAACAACTACTAACAGTTAAAAATAAATACAATACAATACAATACAAAGTTAAAATTAAGTAAAGACTTTATATTACTATTTATATTATTATTATTACTATTATTTCAATCAGAGGTTAGTTCCTTACTACACAGGACAATAAGAATACTCTTCCCCCCAAAGAGTTGTGTCTAAAACTGACACAGCTCTTACAGATCCTGAAGGAAAACCTCACATTTAGGAAAGCCTATGCAGAGCTATGCTATTTCTCCCAATTTGTCTGACAATCTAATGATAGATGAACAAACACAAAGCAAGAGGAAAAACAGAATAAACAAATGCACCTGGAGGACATCAGAAATGTGGCTGAGCAATGTCCAATATCAGGAGACCACAGCCAGACACATTTTCAAGACTAAGGCATCAAATACCTCAAGTGAGTACAACTTCAATTCTTCAAATAAAAAAGTAAATGCATGTAGAAAGGGTCACAACTATTTACAGTGCAGACCAAGTCCACCTTTTTTAAAAAACAATATAAATTTTTATTACCTGGTTGTATATTGAAGAGATTAATTTCACGTCATTTATGTAAAGTTAGAAAAAAAAGTAGCTTTGACAAGTCAGGCAAAAATGATAGATAATAAAAGATTAAAAGATTAAAAATAAATCAGATTATGTAATACATATGTCTATACAGTTCCTTCTGACCCTGGAATGATCTCCCATTCTTTTCTTCTAATTTGTCAGGAAAGTCAAAGTACTTCATTTTTTACTGAAGTTATGCAGTGAGGGAAAAGAAACAATTGAATCATTCACCTGAACCTCAACATAATAAGGGTAGCAACTGGCATGTGCAAAGAGCAGAACGTGCAATCAATACATGAGCTGGCAGGTTGATTGTATTAAATAAATATATACATATATATATATTTTTGCATTTAATTAATATATACATAATATGTATAAAAAATAATATATATATATGTATACATATATTTGGCATTTAATTACTGAAATAAACAAAGATAAAATATATTAAATGGTTTTAAAATGCATACAATTTGCAAGAAGATGTTGTTTGTTGATCATTCACAATGAAGTCTGCCAATCCTAAAATACAGTTACACACAGAACCTTTACATATGAAAAATGTAAAGGTTTGAGGGTCTGGGGATTGTGGGTTTTGTGTGTGTGTGTTTTGTTTTATTTTTGAGAACGCTTGTCAATTAGAAAGAATGGGAAAGACTTTCAAGTAGGAGGAATTAAAGCTTTCAAGATCTACATGCAAGGACAAGACACAATTGCGTATAATAAGACAGCGTCAGCAAAGATTCCTTTGCTAAGCGACTCTGAGCAGTTTATTTTAAGGAACAATGGCATGCCACATTGAATTGAAGGACAAGCAAAAACAGAGTTTCTTAAAGGTAAACAGTTATTGGGATGAGTTCAGTTAATAAAAGAATGCATACAATACTTTAACAGAATAGTGTACACAAATACAAATTCTTGACTGAATTTATTCACTCAGTCCTGGTGGGAGTAACTGATAATGAATGTATTTTATGAGTCATATGTACATTATTATTTAAACCCAGGCAAGTAAAAACTTTTAAAAATGAAAACAAAAACAAACAAACAAACAAATAATAATAAAACACACACACACACAAGGAAGAGCAGTATTTCAGCTGCCCAGGACATATTTCTATTCATACTTCTGTGCCAAAAGAAACAGGTCTTCAATATGAAGCCAGAGACTGTGCAAAGCATGCTCAAGTGTTGGGTATATCTACCGATTTGACAGGGAGTCCAAATAACAACTAATTCTTTTGTTTGATGTCAGACATGCACCATAATGTGGTGTTCAGAACAGTTTTATTTCCATTGGAGTGGCTAAGAAGGTACTAAAAGGCTTAATAAAAACTTCTGTGTAATGAGGGATAAAGAGAAAACTAGAAGGCTTTTCCCAGATTCAGCTGACCTCTTCCAGTAAGACACACAGATTGTTATAAAAGGATCTAAGTAGAGCAAAAAGCACTTGCTGAGATTGAGTAAAAATTCTTTTCTGCATCTGTTGATTTCTAAAACCAATTTGACAGTCAGCATTCACATTTCGAATACCATTTGAAATAAACGACTCCATCAAGATTTTCCAGTTACACTTCCCTGTATCCCATAATTTGAACATTAGAACAATTTCTGTTTTCCAGGATACAGATTAGGTATAGCACACTTCATAAACATGATGCACAAACTTACTACATAATTTTGGTACAGAATAAGTGAATAAAATTACTCATAGGAAAAAAAAAAAATAATAATAATATATAAAAAAAAGTTTTCATATAGAAAACATTATGAAAAAAATACTTTGGATTAGCCCACATTCAGCTACTTCCTTTGTCTCCTCTATGACCCAACAACACTCACCCTGGCACATGATGGAACCCCCATGAGACATCTTCTGAGATCTTAGTCTAAAGAGGGGCTGAAGGAAATATTAGGAAGTGTTATATCAAGTGCAAATGAAAACAGTAACAGCCTTTTAAAATCCCTGTATACTAGTCCAATAATCATACTAACTTTCCAAATGGATTTGCCAAATGAGCAAAAGTAAATAAATACGCAAGCAGATGAAATTCCAGTAAGGAGACATAATTCACTATGGCTCGTTGTCAAAAACATTTTGCTGTGTTACACCATTCATATGATGATTTCGGCCACTTCAGCAAAGAGTTGAAACACCTAAAAATGAAATCATGTTTCACTGGCCAGAATGTTTTATTAAAATTTTTCACAAGACTGTTTCCTAAATATATTTGTAAGTCCAGTAAAAAGTTATCTTTATTCAGTGAAGAACTGTTATTAGTTATTGGAAATAACAACAACAACAAAAAATCTCAAAATGCATTTACCCTATTTTCAGGAATGAAACTATTATTTCACTTTTTAATGTCCTTTTGGTTATTACTGTGACAATTACTATTGTATTAGTTACCATTAGTATGATGTGGATATAGCCTTCTCTCACAGATCTGAAACAAATGATTCATTTCATATTGGCTTTTCAAAGGAGATGAATTAAACCCTTCCATGCCTCCCACATAACTCGCTACCCAGTAAAGGCATTTCATATAGATTTATTTGAATATTTCAAGTACAAGTAATCTAGATAAGACTAAAATAAGAGCAAATTAGGCTCCAGATCATATTCAACACACTAAAATATTTTTATTTACGTTTGAAACCCTAACATTTGAAACTGAAGTATTATTGATGAGATCAGTGGTTTCTGTATTAAAATGCAAATTGGATCTTTTTTTCATATATATATTTTTTTTCAGCATGTCCATTCTAAACACTATGTAAGGTAATATCTGGGATAGAAGAACAGGTTAGGAGTCAAGAACTACAATTAATTTCCTGAATAATTTCCCTACTAGGTACCCATACAATTCAAGCTATTTTCTGCCTCCATGTTCAAAGAGGAGGAATGGAATAAACCATATTTGCATTCCTCAGCCATCATCATGGTTTCATCCAGCAACCATAAAAACTTGATGCTATGTGAATTTTTTTGGTCCACAAAGTAAGAATCTATTTCTTTAAGCTATTTTTCTTTGAAGTATCAGAGTGAAAATGCAACAACAACAAATTTTGCTTCTATATGCAAAGATCTGGCACTTTTATGTGTGATCAGGACTCTGTTTCCTTTGGAGACCGTGCAAGTACAATAAAATAAAACTGCAGTGGTAAATAAATAAATAAATTTTATCATTTGTTATAAGTACTTGGAAATATTTAAATATTTACTTAATATATGTAATAGTCCTTCAGCTGTATTAACTTTTTATGTCCAAGAGGAGTAAAAGGAGGTGATATTTTAACAGCGCTATTAGTACCTCTTTATGGCTTTCCAACCGGTCTGTCATGAGCAATACATGCAGTATTACGAAGTTTCAAAGGATAACTCAAAAAATTAATTATGCCTAAAAATTTGATTCATGATGGCTCAATCAAAAAGTTTGAAGTTACCAGTGAATAATGCCCATCAACATGAAATATATGATAAGGGTGGTGATGCTTGAACAAGGTGTGTTTGGGATTGGTGTGGTATATTTCTAGTTTTGTTTTGTTTTGCTTTGCTTTGAGATAGGACTAATGATCAGAGAAAGCTGATATTATCTTTTCACTGGTTTGGAAGTATATTCCTTTCAGCAGACAGTAGGTATTGTACAACGGAAAAGGAATTAACAAGGAAAATAGACTCAGAGAAATGTTAGTGGGCAGAAGTCATAATGAAGAGATAAAAAGAGAAATGAATCATAATGATTCTTCCACAGGTAATATCTTCTACTGCAGTCTAATCACCCATTTAATGTTTTAAAAGAGTTCTTATGGAATATGGTGAATCGTGTCTAATGAATAGTGATGAGATTCACCTCATTAATGACCTTAGCAGGTGAAACTGATTTTTAAGGAGAATTGTTATCTTGAGAGATTGATTAAATTGATTCAAATTGCAAGTGGTTACATACTAATTTGGTTCACGTTTTCTTGCAGTAGTGGGAATTGAACCAGTTTTAAGAACTGTAATGGTATCAACTAATTTTGGTTCTTCTTTGTTCATTTTTAGACAATTCTCTATAAAACTGATAACTTAAGAGGCTTCAACCAACTCAAAATGTTTAATCAAATAAGGATTCAGTATATTTTTACCAGAATATATGTGTGTATATATATATATATATATATTTTTTTTTTTTTTTTGAGTAAAGCTTACATTGCATCCATATTTATCAGATCTCTCATGACTGGCTTTGTTCTGTTCTGACGTTTTTCCTGGCATACAAATACAGTACGTAATCCAGGTTTTGTAACCTTCCCAATAGTCTTTGGGAGGCTAGATAAATTCAGCAAACTTCCCACTCTCATAAGGTGTAATATTTTAATGTTATTAGTTCACCAATCAAAAATATTTTCTGGAGAAAAACAACAAATAGTACAAAATCAGACTTCCTTTATGCTATATAGTATGTAGTATATAGTATATAGTATATATAGTATATATATAGTATACTATTTATATGTAGTATATAGTATATATAGTATATATATATACTATATATATAGTTTATATATAGTATATATAGTGTATATATATACTATATATATACTGTATATACATGTATATATATAGTATATATATACTGTATACTATATACTACATACTATATAGTATAAAGTATACTGTATACAGCAAAATGTTGTGGCTTTTTTTTTTTTCCTAAATTGGTTGGAAACAGGAGTGCTGAGGTACTAATAGGCCAACTCCTGTTCTTACCCCTGTCATTAGAGTGGTTCCAAAGAGTGTTTATCAATAGGGTGATAGGCTCTTTATATAAATACATATAAATATATATATAAATAATATATATAAACATATATAAAATAAAATCTCAACTATTTCAAATATGCCCATATACCATAAAGACTCGAAATATAATAAATATATATTTTTTTCTCTCCCTAAAACCATTCATCCACATTTCAATCAAATCAGTCATTTCAGTGGATCAAGTCCATACTATGATTCTTTCTTTGATGAACGACAGAAAGTCTGTGTCTTTGTTGTAGGATTGATTTCTGATTAGCAAGGACTTAAAGCTTTAAAACATACTGAATTTGCCAATAATTTAGCAACAAAATATAAATGAATCCTGTTTTACCTTCAACAGACAGCTAAAAGTGCACCATGGAAATTTCATCTACAGAAATTCCAGCTAACATACCACTGATTCTGGTCCTGTTGCCAAGAAACGGCTCTCTTCTGTTTCCCTTGGTGCTAATCTCTACTTTTAGCACTGTTCCCTTATTCTCATTAGTCATGCAATGCTTCTCTTAAAGGTTAGAGCGAGCACTGAACATTTTGCCAATTCGTGTATCTGGCAATCTTGAAAATATGTGTGCTATCTGTGTCACAGCCTGTGCATTGACTGCCAGGTTACAGCAAGTAGAAACTGAAGTGCACTAATGCATATGTCTTTATAGATGTATCTGCATTTTAAATAATTTGTTAAGAAATTAAAATTCTTTAAACATGGAACAATTTAGTTTTCCAAAAATAAATGTTAAAAGCATTGCAGTAGCTGAAATAATTATAATTATAAGACAGCTGGAATATTGCTTTTAAAAGTACTTAACCCTGCACAAAATGTGCATTAGTAAGAAAACACAATTTTAATTTTTAATTCCACATCTGAAAAGAATGCAATACCTTTTGCATTGAACAAGAGAATTAGTAACCTATTAATATAACAGATATTTCAGAAATATATAAGAATATTTGCTAAAAGATGTCAGTTAGCAAAGTATCAGCAAAGCGAATCTGCTTTAAAAAATAAATAAATAAATAAATAAATTGCAAATTAAAAATCCAAAACAAAAAGACACGTCAAATGACTACTCAATTGACAGTCATGGGTTTAGTGAACCACTCTTTACTTATGCATGACTTCATTCAATAACCTGATGGAGCAAAACACTCTAGATTTTAAGAGCATGTTCTATGAAAGTATAGATGGAAATATAAGTCTTAACACCTGCTTCTTAAATTTTCATTGCAAACTGTAGATAATCCACAGGCTTCAGATTGCTATATTGGAGCATGAGGCATCAATACATCCTCTAATTTGAACAAACAGAGCTGCAGTTTTTAATAGAAGTTTAAGTATCTTCAATCAAAAATATTTCATGAAGAATTTGGTGCACTTATTCAGCTCCTTAGATCAGTATTGAAATGTAAACATCCATACAAAATGAAAATCAGCACTGCCAATATCAGTTCTGTGTGAACCTCATGCTGTACTTTTCTTCGAGTCCTGGTTATTCTCAGTTCTCACTTTTAAGAGAATTCATGAGTGCAGAGAAAACCTTACTAATGTAAATGCTTGTTGCTCAGAAATTAACAAACTAAATTACAATTTATAATCCAAATCTTTGAAGTTCCCAAGAATGATAGCAAACAACATATCCATGATCTAGAGAACTATGAAGACTACATTTCTGGTAATCTTCTAGAAAACAATGCCATACTGATTTTCCTAACTCTTCTTTATGTCTTTTCAAAGAAAAATAGTGTTCCAGTTGTGAATATCCATCATGATAAGTTTTCAAAAACAGCAGTTCAAAAGGCACAATGTAAAGACACATTATCTCCCTTTATCTTGTTTAGTTTGGTAATCAGGGAGCATTGTAAATTATAGCATACTACATCCATGAGCCACAGTATCCACTTTTGTTAAAGCAGATGGGGGGTGTTAGGGGTGGGGGGTGTTTACTCATTAGGTGTTTGTTTCCAGAGGAGAAGACCAAGTAAATCTTTAAATGCAGCAAGAGTTGTAATGAAAGTTAAATTGAAAATTAAAGGTAAAAAAGAACAATTAACAGTTCTCCATATATAAATGAAGTAATTGAAAACATTTCACTACTTGACAGGGAAATTCATTGTTATCTATTGTCGTTCATCTACCAAAATTGTTGTTCTGACTACCAGGTCACTAGCATTAACCATTGTAAATTGTTTGGTGCCTGCCAAATTTCCCTGTTGTAGCACAATTTAAAATCCTGAGAATATTAATTATTCATACACATGAATAGTCAAAGAATAATTCCTCAGTATTTCTTTTGATCATTCAAATAAAGTGGATTCACCACATCCCTAATGCAAAACAATCTTAGGAACATCAAATGGCAATCAGTGCTCTACTGTTCACATCTGCTAACAGAACGCAGACAACGGGAAATGCCGTCCAGCAGCCCCAGTTTTCTGGGTACTGTAATTTGAATCACAGAATAATTCTGGTTGAAATGGACCTCAGGAGATCTGCAGTCAAGCCTCCTGCTCAAAACAAGAGATCAGAATGAGTTTCTCAGAGCTTTTATCCAGTTGGGTCTTGAATACCTCCAAGGGTGGCCTCTCTGGACAGTGTATTCCACTGTTTGGCTGTCCTCAGGGTTTTCTAATATGCTGAATGATCTCAACCCTCTTGTTTCAACTAATCTTAGGGTAGATTATGATTGATAAACCTCTTCCCACCGATCCCAACCCAATGTTTAGCCACCCAGAAATAGTGCCAAAACTTTTCTGAAGTTGGGATAGATAAAATTCATTGCTAACTCATCTACAAATTCACTTTTTGTTATAGACAATCAGGTTGGTTAGGCATGATTTACTGTTGTTGCCAAACAAGAGTGAAACAAGGCAAAGAAAGCATTGCATACCTCAGCCTCATCTTCCTCATCTTGCCAGCTAAATAATCCTTCAGCATCCTACACACAGCTTTCTTATTCAGCCTTTTACTGTTAATGTAGGAGATGCTCATCTTTTTGCCCTTGAATTTACTTGCAAGTGTCAGCGATTTGGGAGCTTTGGCTTTCCTGACACTTCCTACATATTCTTGGCAAGGTTTCTAAATTCCTCCTTCACAGCCTATCCCTGTTTCTAACTTTCTGCATATAAGTTATTATAGCACAGGAGCTTCATCATGAGTTCCCTGTTTAGATAGGCTAGAGTCCTGGTGTTTCTACTTATCTTTATGACTGACGAAATGGGTCATTTTTATGTCCCTGAAGATCTGCCAATTTGCCTCATTTTCTTTACCCTTCGGAGCTGTCTCCTATTCAGCTGTATCCTTTCCTTGAACAAGCTGCAGTCTGTTTGTTCAGCGTAAATACTCTCCTACTCTTCCTTGCCACCCTCCTCAATATCCTTGACTTCCCTGTTTCATGGTCACTACAGAAAAAGCTGATGTTGATTGCCCCACCAAAACAGTGAATAGTATACCCAGCTGTGCATTACGCCTGGTTGGTCTATGCACTACTTGTATCAAAAAGCAGCACCAATACCCTCCAGAAGTTTCTGTTGTGTTACCCTTCTAAAAGATGTGAGGGAGGTTTAAGCCCCCTGGAAGCATCAGTCTGTAATCCCTAGACTTCTCAACTCATTTAAAGAAGGATTTGCCCACTTATTCACCGTGATCTGATGGTCTATAATAAAATTTCGTGATTTTGTAACTCTCAAAATCTTCTCCTTGTTTCCTGAACACCAAGCACTTAACCAATCCATTGTCTTTCCACAGAAGAATCCATGCATCCAAGTTTCTGTTTATCAGAACCAGGGCAACCTTTTCCTGATGATCTTGTTTCCATTCACTGAAGTACTTTATTTGTGGAAGCTGTCCTACCAGATCTGTTATGTCACCAACATTGTAGTTTGCTGACCTTTTGCTCCTCCTGCTTGTTTCCTAGGCTGCATGAAGTTTTGTACATACACTTAAGGCTGGTGACATATCACTATATATTTCCTTAGATGTCTCTTGCTATATACCACTCTACCCAACATTACCACACCTAATTGAGGGTTGTGTTCTCCCTCTGTCATCGTTCATTGTTTAAAGCTGTCCTCACCATGTTTGTCAATATACTGACAAAGACACTCTTGCCCTACATTGGTGGATCCTGTCTCTACCCAGCAACCCTGGATCCTCAAAGAGCCAGAACCCTATTGATAACAACTTTAAAAATAGACTCATAGGATCCATTTGATCCAAACCTTTCCCTAAACTGACTGGATTGAGGATGCACCAAGAGTCCCCCTTTGTCTCTAACTCTCAGAGCAGCACAGGCACTCCTGATACACCCAAGATCTCCTTGTAACAGCATACTTGGTGTCCAAGTGAGCTGGGACTCCCCAGGGTTCACAAGTCCCAGCCTTGCCTCTTGCCACTTATCTGAGCAGGGTCTTTGGCTGCCACCAAAGGGTGCAGTTGAGGGTTCAGTCTCAGCTCTGTAGGGCCTCCTGTCAAATCATTCACCTTCCCTCATGTTTCAGCATCTGCTCACCTCCACTTTAACCTGGCAGCAGCTCCTCAACCAGTGCACACCTTTCACAGGTGAGGACAGCCCCTCTTTCTCCTCCATCCTCCAGAGGGGCCCCAGGCACAGTGGAACTGCATCCTCCCTCTGGACCTGCTCCTACTCCAGATCTCTGTTGTGCCAAGACAGTTGCTCCAGTATCCTGTGGTGTGGCACCACCATTGCTGAGCAATTCTACTACCTTCAGCAGAATTTCTCCTTTCCTCTGCACGAATTCAGTTATTTGCTCTCAGGGGGTTTCCCCAGACCTGTCGATTATATAGCTGTTTTCCTAGCAAGGTTTAAGATGTACTTGATGCTCCCTGACCCCTAATCTGGAGTCAGCTCAAAACAAAGAGGTATAATTTCACTGAGGTTCAGGAGGCTACAAGCCCTGAGAAAATGGGATCATATGCTCAGAAAATGCATAAAGTAAAACACTAAATAGCACTCTCTAACCATGCCCATATTACTCTTTTGCTGCTTATAAGCATTCAGCTGCCTCACATGAAATAAGTATGCATCCCAGGTTATCATCTTTTATAAGTGATTAAACTGTCTGGTACTATTGCTTTTTATACAAAGGGTGTGGGATAAAGGCCCCTGTTGAGCTCAAAGATAAATTAAAATGTGTGTCACATTATATTTGTATTAGAATCTTTTGCACATTTGCCTGAGAGGGACAGCTATCTCTCTGTAAGGAATGTGTAATTGAAAGGGATGCATCTCAACAGGTCTGCCACGATGAAATTGGAAGGTTATTTCTAGTAAAGAATACATGACTACATGGTGTGGCAGTGGTAAAATATTACTGAGAATTAGAGAAAGAAAGCATGAAGTCCTGAAGATGAAAGATAAATATGAGTAAATAAATTTACAGCAGATAAAATACAAGAGGCCAGGAAAAAAAAAAAAAAATGTGAAGAAAATGGTAACTGCAGGAAAAGTGCAAAGATGACAACTAGACACTGAAGTGCTGAGGATATCAGCCATAGATTTTTCTGAATAGATTGTCAACTCCTACACAGTTTTTCATGGGATAACAATTCAAAAAGGACAGTCAAGCTGCTTTCTTTTCAAAAGGTTAACCTCTAAAAAGAGTCAAAAGTTGCTAAGATAAATTAGTATAATGCCTTTGCCATGTTTCAAGGGGTCTGTCTTTACTAAGTACTATTAAGTAGAAGTACTATTATGTAGTACTATTAAGGTGAAAAAGAGATCATCCAAATTACCTTTTTCTATCTGAGTCATGAATTGTGGTCTTGCAGCTGGGAGCAGCCCTCAGTTTGTGGGCTCCACTGCTGTTCCTAATAAAACCTTGGAAGCTGAAAGAATTTGAATGGGTTTTGCCTCCTGAAAAAGCCCATAAAGCTCTGCTACACGTCTTGCCACCTCACATTTGCCACCAACAAATTGAGGAAAATGACCCCATAGGAAAAGGGAACTGGATCTTAAACTGGATCTTAAAACTCTTTCATTCCCCTCACATGCATCCGCCCAGGCTCACAAGCACCAGGACATCCATCTCCAAAAGCTCCTGCTGGGATTCCCTGTGATGGCACAGATGGTGGCCACCCTAGTGCAGCTTGTATTTTCTAGTTTCTTCTTAGGTTGTTTATCATGCTGCATTTGGATATGCCTTCTGAACCCCTGAAGTACTGACAGTGATCACGATCTTCTGTCCTACCTTACAGAGTATTTGAAGTTCTCTTTTTTTCTTCTTAAGGACGGAGGGGATTGTCAATGCTCCAAATGCATCCTTTCCTTTTCCACCATTATCTTAGGTTAGCTTGTCATTGAAGTCTGTCGTTGACTTTCACCAGTTGGAGGCTGTCCTGTGAGTCCCATGAGTGTTCCAATGTTATGTGCCAACCCACTATGATCTTGATGACCTGCTTCTCTAGGTGTTGTCTCCACCTGCCAGTATTAACCCTTCTTCCCTCCCTTCTCCTGTTCCTACACCCAGAAATTTCCTTTCAGTTTCCATTCAGAGCAAGTTTTACATTTTTATTACAATTTTTTATTACAAATCTGTGCATTACACATAGAAATTCATTTGATAAAAGAATCAGTGATGCAGCACCTGACTATAGTGTACATGTGTAGCAAAATAACATCCAACTATATTAAAAAAAAATAATAAAATACAAGTGAAGAGAACTAAAAACTACAAACAAGAAGCGTCTTCATTACTACAAATCTCTTCCACCCTTTTCACTGAATGATTAATTTTGATCAATCATTTTGATTGATTCCAAACATAAGAAAATGAAAGTAATATAAGTTAGTAATAAGTGAGATTTTAACATATAACAAAAAAGAGATAGATTTACAGTGCTTCAAAACATTCAAACATGTTGCCAAATATTATATTCATGTTAGGATGCAAGCAGGCTACCATTCCTAGTCTGTCTGATGTTGAAATATGAAATCCTTAAATGGATCTGACAGATACCAACATAAAGGAAAGCATTTATCAGTTCAGTGAGGGGTTGTTAAACATTCTTTGTTCGTTTAACATTACAAAAGATTTTTTACATTAACAACAACAAAAATAGGATACACCTTGACATACAAGGGCACGTTAAAATAAAATGACAACTTGGAACTCTAGTTTCTTGATTTGCTATGCAATACTAGCTATGAGACACCTTTAATTTTGTAGCAGGCAGGAATTAATAACAATAGCGCCTCAAGAGTGAAACCTACATTTGGTAAATATAAAGTTTCTTTAAGAGTTTAGAAGAGTTTTACAAAAGCTGTTTCTAAAATATAAACCTCTTACATGTAAGAATGTGTTTGTTCACTGTCAAAAAATAAACATGAGACTGAATGCTGACCTAAGGAACAGATGTTGTAGTGATATGAAGGTACTTGTCTTATGGATGGAACTATTTGAATCACCTTTTACTATCGCTTATCTTGCCATGCTAGTTTTTCATGTGTAGCATCATAAGGCTGTAGCATCTGGTATTTTCTCTTGCACAGAGCCAAAGCCAAGAACAAGCTATGGCTTATAGATATGTACCTTTTAACCTTGAGCGGGTTCTGTAACCATGAATTGGAAGAAGCTAGTCAGAAGATACATTTCACAGCTAGAAATTTCTGAGAACACAGTGAAGAGGTTTCAACTGACATCTGTTTTCTGGCTACTGACTGCCACAGATATTGCTGTTTCCTTCATCTTGCGGGGTACTTCAGTGAAACATTAGAAATGACAGAAGGAGTCAGCTGGAGTCTAGCTAAGTTAAGATAGAATCAGCTGCATCTGTTAGTAGCACCTTTGGAACAAAGTCTTGATTAAGCTTTTGTGAAGCTTAAACTTCACAAAATATAAATTGCTTGTAGATACAACTGCAGTAAAACAAACAAACAAAGCAAAACAAATGAAAAAAGAAAAAGCATTTAAATTCTAAAGAGAAATATACATCTGGGAGTCAGACTTTCTTGGACCAGTTCGTAATGATATTTCCTTATGTATAAGTGACATAATAGCTAGAAAAAAATCCATAAAATCCATTTCTAGAAATTCAAAAGCAAAAACTAGTGTTTTTTGTTTGTTTGCTTGCTTACTTTTCCTAATAGAAGATGTAGAAATAGGGCCAAAGCACATACATGTGTTGAAATTCCAAGTGTATCAGGAACCAACTGTAAGGTTTTCCACTCAAAGACTAGTCAGTGCTCTGAACAGTATCCAAAAATCTATGTAGTGCCTGGAAAGAATTAGATAACTCAAACGTATTCAACAGTTCCAGAATACAGTGCCATTCAAATAAGAAAAAACATAGAAGAAAAAACATCTCCAGAATCAGCTCATTAACTCCACTTAAGATTCATATTTCAAATTCTGGTCCCAAAGTTAGGTACTAATATCCCCTTTACTTCCTTTAAATTTAGAAAAAGCTTGTTAATATATTCTCCCTAAATACAGAAAACACCTATGTAGACTCCCCCTCTCAAACTGTGAGGATTCATAGCTGCATCTTCCCTCTCACTGAACAGCATCTTGGTTAACATCTAGCTATAAGCTGCTCTTCACTCTTTTTCTGATACTCTTTGGTTGCTAATTGCACCAGCATGTTTAATACAAAAGAAAGTGCACTGATTCACTCTGGCAAGATCTTGCACTTTCAGTGGTGAAGGTGCCTATTTAGGCATTCAGGAAATGCCTGATAAAAGCTCAGGAAGTTAAATTCTTATGGGATGAGAAAAAGACTTTGAAGACATTTCTCAGATTTGAGCAAAATTCTGAAATCTAAGCTTTCTTACCTTTATCTGACTTATGTCCCCAAATATAAAATGGAGATGCCACTACGTTTGTTTTACTTTTGCCAAATTGTATGCATTAAATATCATGAAGAGGACCATGAATGCAAGGCAATGTGAGTTGTATGGTTTAACTCAGATAGGGAAACAAGTCTCCCATCAATTTTCTTGCCTTCACAATTCTTCCCTTCCTCACAAATTGTATTGATTCATTCAGTCTGTATATATTTTCTGTTCTTATTTTTTCTTTTTTTTTTTTCTTTTTTCTTTTTGACATTCCCACACAAATAGTAGTTTCTTCCCTCTTTCCTGCAATTTAATTTAAATGGTTTTCTTTTCCCATTTAGTGGTAATCATTCATCCAATAAAGTGCAGTACAACCATCCTCTCTCATTTACATTTAGTATTTCTATATGTAGGAGATGCCTTGTCTATCAGAGGCTAAAACTATTTCAAGTTTATTATCTTTTATGATATATTTTATGTGAAAGTCTGTATGAATTTAAAGGGGGAAAAGGCTTTAAAATATGTATACTAATGAAAATCTAAGCAAAAAAAAAATATATATGTTTCTAACTTATTAGATTTCTGAACAACTTAATCTAGGACCTAGCATGAAATGCATAAAATTTTAAAGTTATAAGCATTTGAAAGAAACAGCTGATGAAGCCTTCATAGCCACCATGATAGAGAGAAACTATATTGACCAAGTGTTATGCCATGACACTGACAGCCCTTAACTTGTTGCTCAAATAATAAGTTATAACACTGTCGTGGTTTAACCTGGCCGGCAGCTAAACACCACGCAGCCGTTCGCTCACCCTCCCCCCTCCCTCTCTGGGACGGGGGAGAGAAATGGAAAGTGAAGCCCGTGAGTTGAGATAAAGACAGTTTAATAAGACAGGAAAATAATAATAATAATAATAATAATAATAATAATAATAATAATAATACAATGATGATAATAGTACTACTAATAATAATATGTACAAACAAGTGATGCACAATGCAATTGCTCACCACCCGCTGATCGATGCCCAGCTTAACCCTGAGCAGTCCGGCCCCCTCCCCCCGGCTAGCCACCCCTATATTTAGCATGGCGTCAGATGGTATGGAATACCCCTTTGGCTAGTTTGGGTCACCTGTCCTGGGTCTGTCCCCTCCCGGCTCTTACTGCACCCCCAGCCTGCCTGTTGGCAGGACAGAGCAAAAGGCTGAGGTGTCCTTGGCTTGGTATAAGCACTGCTCTGCAACAATTAAAACATCGGGGTGTTATCAGCACTCTTCTCATCCTAAGCCAAAACACAGCATTCCACCAGCTACCAGGAAGAAAATTAATTCTGTTCTAACTGAAACCAGGACAAACACCTACATTTAGGAAAATAGAAATTATGAAGAATAATAAAATTATTATAGAATTTAGAATAGAATAATAATAGAATTTATGAAGAAAAAAAAAAGTTAAACTCATCTATCCAAGTTATCACAGCACCCACTTAAATGTCTGCATCTTAAAAACATAACTTAAAAAATGAAGTACTTATTCTGTTTATAGTACTTTTCAGCTGTCAATTATACCCAAGCAACTGACAGTAAGACTGAATCTACAATGTGTATGTACAACATGCTCAGCAACCTGAAACACAGTTGCATAGGGTGAAAAAAAAACTCAGAAAAACAAAGACAATGTTATGTCAGATAGCACTGCTGACCTTTTCCTGTAGCAATATGTTTTAACTCACTATACCTGTAAGTTACTAGTAATGGATGAGAATGTCAGTCTAAGCAAGATGGATCACAGATAGAGTGGTTTTGTTATACTGTCAATAAAGTTTACTTGAGAAGATGTATAAAAACAGCAGTACTATAGGAATATTATAAATACACCTGGAAAATAGTTTTTCCTTATGGGACACATATATTTTATATGTTGTGGTATATAATAGATGACAGTTATCAGGTTCTTTATTTGGGGGAATACAGCAATCAGCATTAAATGGTATTTGTAAGTTTGTTTGGACGTGAGTGAGAAAACAGAGACCCAAATGTCTACAGTAGCTGTAAAACTTGAAGTCCGGAACTTCAACATTTTTAAATGCAACAACTCAGATTCAAAAATATATTTCTCTTCATGTGGATATTTACATTTTAAAGTGGATTTCCTTCTCCCTGTAAATTTGCTATGAAGATTTCATAGGTAGAAAATTCACAATATGTCATGACAAACAACTGTATAATGATCATATTTCTGCTATAAAAAAAGTTATATGGAAGATCTTGACTATTGGGAAAGAAAGTATTAATTTATATAATGTATCTAGAACACAATATTATAAAAACTTGTGCTAATTGAGATTGTAAATATATATGGTTTTCTATAGTACTTGTTCTCACCTTTTTTTTTTAATTACAAGTTTTCTGTAAGATCAGCTTCATTGTTGAATCACTCAGAATTCATAGGTGAATGAGAGCACTGACAACTTTTTCGTTTCAGTTTTGCATTATTCTTCATATCTTCCTTCTACTTTGTACTTCAGATATTATGGGGCTCTCAAGCTAATATAACTAGTTATCATAATATTGTACTAATGGTTGGTACTTGGTATGTTAAGGAAGCAAATTTCATCAATACCCCCTTCTTATTTCTTCATACTATACAATCAATTTTTTCTTTAGAGCTTCATAATAGTATATAGAAAAAAAAATACACAAAATACATAGCTAAAAATGAAATAATTTTAGGATTAAAAGTTTATATTCACCCTTTTTATTTTCCATAATTTATTGCATTCTTTACTGCATTAAATCATTTTTTATTACTGAAAACTTCAGTATTTTTTTGGCCCTGAGTTTTCCTTCATTTTTCTGAAATTTCTGGGAGATACAAATAATCAGGCATCATTTTTATTTCAATTCAAATGGAATGTTACCCATTATTCCTCTATTGTGAAAACCTCAAATATCTTATTTGCAATGAAACCCTGAAGTTGCCAGTGTCTAAAATAAGTCCTGTCAAAAATGTGAAAAGGTAAGTTCCTTCCTAAACATTCAGAGTTATCCGCAAGTTCTAAATATACAATTCATACCAAAATATACCAAATAATTTGTAATAGCTTATTAGTTAAAGAAATACTAAGAACACATAAAGTAAATTATCTTACTTCTTAGAAAAAGTGTTAGTCCTATTCTTTATGCTATGATTTTAATGCCAGACACAGTTTAAAAGCTATGTCAGTAACATGGAAAAGAGGTATCAATTGAAGAATATTTTCCAAGGTAATTGCAGATCATCTGAACTAGGTATCTAGATCAGCGAACCCTCAAACTCAGAAAGAACAAAATCCTTTCTTTTACATACTTAAATGATACTTATGATAATGTAAGCATGCTCTGGTGACAAAAGACTGAAAATTAATGCAAACATTATTCGCCAGAAAAAAAAAAAAACAAAACAACAACAAAAAAAAAAACTAGAGAGACAAAGATAAAACATTTAAAAACAAACATACTTCTGTGAGTTTTTTTTCAATACTGACAAATCTCATTAGGGAAAATAGAATTCTCTGATCTCGTCCTTAATTGTTTATAACTCATCACATTAAATGTCAATTCTTCTACAAGACCTTATTTTGTTATAGCAACATTTCAGACTGATTCTCTTTTATTTCCATGCCAAGTAATTGCTTTCCTAGAAAAAAGTTGGGGTATTTCCAAAGTGTTATCAACTGTTTTTGCTGAAAATCCAGGATTTTTTTGCAGTTGTTTCTCTTCACACCCTCTTCAGCCTCATTCATGGCAAGCTGACTTCATGGAAAGTGTCTATTTCATCAGAAACATGAACATGAAGAAAAAGCATGAAAGACACCAAGAAAAAGCATGAAATAAAACACTGGATATCATATGCAGCTGCTTCAGTCCCCATCCCCCCCCCCCCCTTTTTTTGGGGAGGTTATGGCATCTGGATTGTATTTTCGTTTGTGTGAAGATAACGGGATTTAAAATACACTAATACTCAGCAAGAGGAAAAAGAGTTTATCACAGCATTAAGTCCATGAATCCACCTGCTAGAAAAGTGGGTCCTAAGATCACTTCAAGTCATTACAAATATATTTCTAATGTCAATATTTATTTTTGAACAGAAATATTTTTTTTTTTAGTGCAAAATCTTAAATAGCATCTAAAAACTTATTTTCTCAGCTTTTTCCCATTTAATAATCTTTGCTTTACTTCCAAGAGTAAAGCTAGGTTTGTCCCATTAAGCAAGGGTGGTAGACCCAAAAGACCTATCAAAGGTATTGACTGAACAAAATCTTTATAGGTACCTTAATTATGAGAAGGTGACAAATTACGTTATCCTGACCCAAAGTGCATTCATTGTTGCTGTGTACTGACTGTGTCAGCAATGAGAAAAAAAACAATATGTCATTGTGCTATAAATAAATAAATAAATACATAAATAAATAAAAAAGCAGAGGATGCAACTTGATTATTCTTCAAACATAGTGGTTTTTTAACATCAGTAAAATAAATTTTTATTGTTCTTCATCCCTAAAAAGAGGCTTGAATTGAAACACAACAACTACACTCCCCTCCTCCTCCCCAAGACAATTAAGACAACAACAAAACAAAACTCAAAATAGCAAAGAAGAATTAGGTGCAGCCGCAATGCATGAGATTCTTAGCTGAATTATACTTACGTACTTCCGGAAGACCACTGTTGGTAGGGGAGGGAAGAATGAATTACTATCCTAAGAACACAGCCTGTTTTTGCAGCCTGACATTACATTTTTTGACTCAGTCTTCCTCTTTTGATGAATTATTTGTGAGGAACAAGATAAAACCTATTTGAAAAACAAGGTCAGAGTGATCATAAAGTGTTTGTAGAGTGTAACAGGCTTTATAAGACAGCTATTAGATAAAGTTATTTAGCATATGCTATTTTTATTTAAAAAATAAATGTTTTGATTTTGCACTACTTAGTGCAAAGCTGTTTTCACTATATCACATCTACATATTTTGTACCATATAACACTCCTAGAATTCCAAACTTAGCTAGAGAAGTGAAATAAAATTTACATTTTTAGGGGGAAAAAGAACATCCAAGAACATATGATGAAATCATCCACAAAATTAAAAAAAAAAAAAAAAAAAAAAAGATAAAAATCATAATATCATAATAGCTAAATAGCGTAAAAAAAATACAGAACAATACGACTCACTGTAATGTTATACTTTGTTACACTTTACTCCTATAGAGCAGTGAAAGAAAGAAAAGATTATAATTGTTTATTGATCACAAGAGGATATCAAAACTGAAAGACTCAGTGTTTGCTGTATCGGAGTGTCTCACTGCAATTAAATTAGAACAGTATTTTATTTATTTTGCCTATGGTTTTGTTTATTTTCCACAGACCTATGAAATTCTAAACGTTAAATTATATTAAAATATTTATATAAAGGTAATTCATCCTATCTGCTCTTTTGAACCATTCCTCAATTAGCCAGTAGAACATGGGTAAGGAACAGTTTTCAGTGGCAAGTGATATGAAAGATATTTTTTTTTTCCAGTTTGAAACTATGTTTATAAATTGTCAATGAATCCATGGGAATATACTATAGCATTCATTTCCCTTTTGACAGTGATACATGCTAGTTCTCAGCTATTTGAAACAATCTTTTTTCAGCGCTAATATCAGTTTTAAATTTCAATTTAGAAATGTTATTTCTTTATTCTAGTGTTGCTATACATAAGCAGTTTTAGGTTTCAACTGTCACTTATCTCATGTTAATTAAGCATAAAATAATCAAACCTACTGAAGTAAAAAGGCTTCAAATAAGAGCCTGCTTGTTTATAAGATTCTCTTAAAATATTCCCCTAATTAATATGAATATATTCAGTATTTCTTTTATGTTTCAAAGCAGAGCAGTGTATTACTTTAGCCAATCAGTTCTTAATTTATTATCCATACACAACTGAAAAACAAGAATTGCAACACGTCCTGTGGAGTTGTGCTCTGTGATGAGGTAGAAGAGGTGTTAATTGATTCTGACTGACACAAAAGGTAAAGTGATTCAGATGTGCCACTTTAGATAATCCCTGAGGCCACATAGATGAGGAAGAGTTTCCTTCAGTCAGCTGCTGTAGCACTGAGAATGTGAATATATCATGCAGGTACTTGCACTTTCAGAACAGCAAAATGTATGTTAGAAATACCAAACTAATTTTAGATGTAATTAAGAATGGATAAATGAGTTTTTCTGAGTGCAATCATAGCAGCTGACAATGCTAGTTCTCCCAGTCTACAGCACCTGTACCCTTTCAGCCTCTTCACTCCCACTTAGATATTGTTGCCTCTTTAAGACTACACCTGCATTAGCAAGTAATTTCATACAAAGGGAACAGATTGGTGGATCAAAGCTATAGATGGTGAGGATCCTCATATGAAAAGAGCCTTAGGAAATATTAAGTCTAGTTCTCTGACAATTCATCTTCATTTTCCCATGTTCAATGCTATCTAAAATAGCCAGTCCTGCTGGAACAATGTCTTTTCTTCCCCAACTGAAGGGCCCACTGTGAGCATCACACTGTCCTTTCATTTGTTTTCCTTGATGAAGGTATCGATTAGAGACTCTGCCAACATTTTATAAATCTCACATACAAAATGCTTCTGTTTTTGTTTGTGCTATTTTCTGAGTGACACAGTGGTGATAGCTGCCCATACCTCACAGGGATGCTTTCCTTGGGCTCCAGAGAAAGGTTACATTGTACCTTCATTTATATTTCACCTGGAGTTTCTATGACTTGATGAAATGACAGTATTTAAGTGTTCCAGCACCCTGTAATCCCTTTTTGCACACGTCTTCACAAACAACAACAACAAATAACTTAAACCACTTAAACAACTTAATAAGCTACATAGTAGCTAAGTATATCTTGTTTTCTCATGAATTATAGATAGCTGCACTATGTGCTTTATACATAAACTACTAGTTACATAGCCCTATACCATGTGTATACTATGTATGCTATACTATCCATTCTCCATACTTACACATTTCTTTTCCTTCCACTTTTTTCCTTGATTGACTCAGAACTTAAAACACAAATGCAGCTCCTGTGCTACTGAACACCTCTCTGTCCTTGTTCTCTCCCAGTTGCCTGTTTTCAGGTACAGATGATAAGCATACCAAACAAATACAATAACTTGACTTGTTTCTAGGATTTTCCAAGTGGCCCTGATCTCTTTGTATGCATTGTGATACAAGGAATCCACTAAAATAAAATATTTTCATTCTAGATTTTTTCTTCTCTCACAAGAAATGTCATGTAGACATTTCAACTTCATAATAAGGCAGAAATCAGGAAATATGGTAGTGATAAGGACTTTATATTTTCTAATGAGATAGAAAGAGTTTGAGCAATGTGACAGATTGTTAGACTGGTTTGATCTCAGTTTGCCTATCGTATCTTGTTAGAAAAGTGAATGTGTTATACAGACCTTTAGAAGAGAGACTACTTTCCTGGTAAAGAGCTGAGTGTTGGAGAGAAGGATACAAAGGATCTACAGGAGCAACCTCTGCAATAGGACCATTGAGAGTCAAACACAAGTAGAGAGTATGGTGGGGACATATATGTGGGAACAGTCACAGCCAGGTTTTATAGGGGATGGACAAAGATCCCAGACGCAACTGGCCAAACTCTTGCAATTCAAAAAGGCAGTAAGAACCCTTGCCTGGAACCAAAAACAGTTCTGACTTATTTGGTTAAAATGTTAAGTATGGTAGTTTTCATTTTAATTCAACTTGAACTTTTTAATATAGGTAATAGATTACTTTTGATTTGTATCTATAGTGAAAAGTTCTCAACAGATTCACTGCTGCATCCATCACAGTAAAGTGAATATATAACATGAAATGAAGATGCTCTCTGATCTTTGTTATATAACTTCCAGCAGTTTTTGTTTTGTTTTGTTTTGTTTGGGGGATCTCATATCATAGAAGATATCCAAACATCAAGGGAAAATAAATTATTATCTTGCCACCTGGGCAAGAATAAGCTCAAATTCTTTTCTAAACTGAGAATAGCCCTTTGAAAAGCAAGTTTGGATATATATAAACACACATCACAGACTCAAGAAATTGCTATCACAAATGTAGACACTTATGTGCAATTTATTTCTAGCTATGTTGTTCACAAACAGTCAGCTGGGCAATTATTGTCTCAGACATCCATGCCTGCAAATGTACCTAGAATTTTGTAGAGCACATGTAATTCAAAAATAAATTCTAAAAAGAACCAAAGGCAAGAATTTTTTGGTAATAACACACTTCTGTTCTCACAACTGATATCAGAGCAGGTGGTGGTCTGGGCCAGACTATTTGTTCACAGGCCTTCTAAAAAAGAGCTTGGGTGAAAAAAAAAAAAAAAAAAAAAAAAAAAAAAAAAAAAAGTATGAATTGGCCTAGTTGGTGACATTCTCCATTTAAAATAAATAAATAAATAAATAAATAAATAAATAAAAGTTTATTTAATAGTTTCTGTGTTTCATAGAACTAAAATCAAACCGTGGCAGTAAAAGTTACTGAAATAAAAAAGAAAAAGATTGCAAAAATGTCAAGTTTTCACTGATACAGGACATTTAAAAAACTTTATTTCTAATATTTTCATTGTAAAGAAATACATCATAATGTAAATATTATTAGGTCACAAATACTTACCCATTACTCCTCCTGAGTTGCCTCGGACTGCAAAGATTGATGTACTCATAAAAGTCAACTTGAATAAGCTTGGAAATTCAGTACTAAGTAGTTCTTTTATTAGACAAGACTAAGGAAAAAGGAAATTTATGAAAAGCTGTCAATTCCTCAAAGAAATAATATTGAGCAGAAAGTAGGAAAAAAAATATAGAAAAGTTAGTAAGAAATCAGCTTGGTTAAACTATGAGTTCTCCATTGGCCTTAAATAAAAGAAGGAAATATTCAGAAACTGAAAATTAAGACAGATTACTGATTACGAAAATAAAGCCTATGCATGGAAGTAAAAAAAAAATATAATAATAATAATTAAAAAAAAAAAAAACTAAACTAAAAGGTCAAGACACAAATGAGATGCAATTAGCAAAAGGCATAAGAATGACAAGAAATCACTTTCTAAGTAAAGAGGAAGACCAAAGCATTGTTCTGCTCTTAATCAAGAAGAAAAGTTATGCACAGATAACACAAAGAAGGCTGCAGCTTTTAATGACTTTTTTTGCATGAGTCTGCAGTAAAAACATCCATTACAGAGAAGTGCCTAGCATAATTAATACCAGCAACAAAGAGGGAAGATCTCATCATGGAATAGGAAAGACGTAAGTTGCAGAGTACTTAGATGAGTTAAATCTATGTGATCTGATGAACTTCATCCTACGATACTGGTTGATGTAATCAAAGAACTCTTAGTGATTATCTTTGAGAACTCTTGGAAAAATAGCTACTGTATTAAACAGTTTGAAAGAAACTGTATATAGCAGAAAAAAGGATCTGGAGAAGTTTGATTTTATTCCTCTCTCTTTCTATATATATATATATGTTTAAAGCAAACTACTTGTAAAAAGGGTGAACAAGAAAAATGAGAGTCAATGTACATTTGTCAGGAACAAATTCTATCAAAGCATTGCTTTCATTTTCTGACCAGGAAATAGGCTTTTGAATAGATGAATTAATAGATGTCACATGTAAGCTACAAAGCAAGGAGAAAGCAGTGCTACACAGGCCACTTCTGGAGTTTACAGTGTTATATTACTCATAAAAGCTTGATAAACAGGAATACATGCATATATGATTTAGCTGCTATGCAACAGGAAGCTAAATGTGAGGTACATGTATTACTTAAGAGCTACGTTACATATCCAGTAGAATCCTCACATCTATGTGACAAAGTGAGTAACCAAATCAAGCATCTGAGTATGGACAAGAATCAAACTAGGATACACTTAGTCTGACTTACATAAGTCAAAGAAAATATATCACACAATGAAGAAACAAAAATTTGTCCATGCCATGTAGGATGGTCAGAGGTAAACGAAGATTGTATTGCCTGACATTAATAAAAATTGACTTTGTGTTGGTGGATGGATAAAAGATTGAACGAACTAAGAAATTCATGTTAGACACAAGTGAAATGACAATAACCAGGAGGAGAATACATGATAACATAATAGGAATAACCAAATATTTCAAAAGGGAAATTAAATTTAGCCAGGAAAACTGTTTCCTGAAAGGAGTATATTGGAAACAGATTTTGAAACAGGCAGGCCAACATCTAAACAATAACACCATTGGTAGTTAAAAATGTCCAAGAGCCTATAGGTGGAGTGCATGAGCTTCCAAAGTACCTGTGTGGCCCAGATGTCACTGGCACTGAATAGTCAGTGATATTCATTAGCCTCAAATTCAGAAAAGAACAGAAAACTTAAGACATCATGATGACTTTAGATGCTATCTCATATGACATCCACATAAGGAAACCACAGAAAAAGAGTAAAGAGAGAACTACTCTAACATTCAAACCTGACTGGATAATTTTACTGGAGAAGAGCTGGTCCACTGATAAAAGGGTGTCTGCCTTGACTCTGATTCATTTCTGGGTTATCATTATATACCTGGATCCTGGAACGAACAGGAATACGGAAATAAGAGTAGATTAGATAGTCGAAGTACAAAATACAGGTATAACCACCTGTACTGATGAACAGAACACATGAAGAATGCACAGTTCTTAAAGGAAAACAAACAAACAAACAAAACAAAACAAACAAACAAAAAAAAAAAAAAAACTGGGATTAATCAGCTATTAGCTCTTATTCCTGGCTTTTAAAATACAGACAGAATGAAAATTTATAGGATTTATATGCAGTGCTGTCTCTCACAGCCTGCTGCATCCTTGCTTCCAGCCCAGCCAGTGAGTAAATCACAACAAATCATGCCTAACCACCTGTGCTCCCTCTCCAACATCTCTGAAACTTTCCTGTCTGCTCCCTGTTCTCAGCAGCTCAGATTCTCTTCCACTCTCAGACTCCTACAGACTTCAAGTGACTTTCTCACTCCCTTCTACTTGCATACAGTTTCCATGAGCATGCCAGACTCAGCTGCTCCCTGGGAAGTAGGTCTCTTCTGTTGCCAGATATGTATCTGAGTTAATCCTTCTCCTGCAAGGCACATAACACGCAAAATAAGAAGACACAAAGATACCATCTGTCCTATTCCTGTAAGTATTCATCAGAAATAATCTGTTCTCCATTGCAGATATGGAGAAGAGAAGAAATAACAGTCTTAAAGTTTCAACAAGAAGGATTCAGGTTAGAGACAAGACATTGGAACAGATTGTTAGGGAAAACTGGAGGCTTTCTCATCAAAAATACTTTTAAAAAGTGTTAGCCATTCATCTATCAGTATACATTAGTATAGTTCCCCCACAGAATATAAGCATAGGCAATAAGATCCCCTCTATTCTTTTAATCCAAACTTTATTCAAATGCATTTTGATATTGTATGATTTATCACATTGTTGATTTCAATGGATGTTAAAACTTGAGTGCAATTTTGCATATTGATCATTCCTGGGTGAACTTGAAAATCACACAAATTTGGGAGTGACCTGTAAGTATACAAGCAAGAAAAGAAATTCTTTAAAAAAATGGATTGCTTGACTAAGAACTATAAGAAACATAATGCTTTCAAATAAGTTTTGCTTTCAAATTTTGACTCTGCTTGACTCTTACACCCAAGGCTATGCCTTGATCTTGTTAAACCCAATGTGATATGGAACCACCAGTCTGTGTAGGATATTACACAATGTTCAAATTCAGTGCTTAAAGGATAGAGAAGAGGAAAAATGCAATGTCTGCAGTTAGTTTTTCTTTGTAACAGGTATTTCTCTTCCTAAAACTGAAAATGTGGGAATGATTCAAAAATTAGATATTAGTGTAGTAGCCTTTGAAAGAATTAAGATTATATTTAAGGTTTTTATATATTTGGGCAGCTACTGGACAAAGATATATAGTCAAATAAGAAATCACTAAATTTCATACTATGAGAAGGCAGCTGAATGACTTTAACTTTTTCTAGAAATACAATCTTTGAGTTCTGGTGTGTGTGTTTGTTGTTTTTTTTTTTTTTTTTCCCCATTGCCTTTATTTTCAGCTGAGAACAGTAAAGGATACAAGGTGTTGAGCAGCAATTGAAATCTACCTTCAGCTATTTCATTATTAGTTAGTTGTCAACATTTCTTCTACACAATACTTTTAACTTGTTCCTGAATTTATCCATTCTTTATTGTCTATAGCAGGCTCAATGTTTAGAGGGGAAAAATAATAATAATAATAATATTTTTTCATTCCTATGGCAGTTTTACAGCACCCTTCCATACGATATGCGATCTGTATTTTATGTGAAGAAAAAATCACTGTTGTGTCCACAGCTCACTGGACTTGTTTTTCCACCACAGGCACGTGGGTTCAATATATGTGCAAAGGATATCATAAACAAGATTTGTGCCATCCACTTACTTCCTATTACACCCAGAATGACATTTGTGACACTTTTTAGAGGGGGGGTGGGGGGGGGTGGGGGTGGAGTAGAAGGATGATTATCAGATTGATAAACTACACTGTACAATTACAACACACAGGAAAGCAATCTTCTGGTCATATGCAAACCAGACTTGTATGCTGTTCAGAGAGCAAATTCGACAAAATCGTTTTAGGAACAGATGCAACAGAACTGTTAAGTCCATACATGCATGGAAATTTAGTATGTTGCTGGGCACACCTGCATGGCCTAGCTGTATGGACACTTCGGGATTTTTCACCTGCCTTGATGGAGGACTAGAATTGAATGGGATGAAATTGGATCCCATTGTATTTACAGCTGTTTGCCACTTGCACAATTTGAATATGCTTGGAAACAACTTGAAAAGAGACCCTTGCATGGGTGCACAAAACAAACGTAAGGTTCATTAAAATTCATATTGCATTTGCAGGTCTTGCCCAGGACAAGAGAGGGAACTATGACCCGTGCAGGGCTGAAAGGAAGTTTTCTGAGAAGACTATGAAATGGAATAATATTTTGGTAAACTGTTTTTTTTTTTTATGTGAACATGGGCCCGGCCCAGTCTTACAGGGTAGACACAGATGTCACACTGACAGAATTACAAGAGGAAGGAAATAGCTACAGCAAATTAGGCAGCACACATAAATGAGTCTTTCCCCATCTCTCTTGAGTTCTTTGCTGTACAGAAGTGTTAAGCACTAAAATCCTCTTCTGTGTGATTTTCTTGAAGTGGGGCTAAAATTACATTTGAGAATTTTAGGAGGTCGTGGGACCACTCAGAAGCTCCCTTTAAATAGCAAATAAGTCAAGACATAGGCATGACCATCTCTGCCAGACTTTAATTCTGCTGCTAAATTTTCTTCAGATCGATACTGACTCTCCGTCCATTTGTAAAACTGTAGATAAGCAGGTTCCTTATATCTCGATGTCTGTCACACATCTTATAATCTGTTGTTTCCTAGTATATGATTCCAGTAGAAGATACAGGTTCTATTTATACATCAATTTATCTAACCCTTGCTTCCACAGATGTCACTGAGAAAAAGACAAGAGCAATGTTATAAATAATTTCTCTGTAGTAAAGTCCAGGAAATGATTTTTCAGAGCAGGGAATGGGCAGTTTTGTGTTCTTTAAATCTTTCCAAAAGATTCATTAGGACATATGTTTAAATGTGAGGCTGTACTTCAGCCTTTTTGTTTCCTATATTAAACATTTTTAAAAGTTGTTTTTTCCAAATATACTTGATTCTGGAAAAAATATTATATCTCAAACTTATACAACTGAGAAATGCCTATAGTTTCCTCAGCCACCCAGTGTGAAATAAATAAATAAATAAAATTATTAATAGAAGTCACTAAATGCAAACTGGGTTCTCAGCAGGACTACTTCATACACGATTCAATGGACTTTCTGGATTAGAAGGGTATTCAGGTGTTCAGGTGTCTATTCCTTTATGAACTAAATTCTCACGTGTTTTTTGAGCTTTTAATGCTTGAAAATTCTCAGGACATTGCCCCTAGGAAAGAGTAGAGAGCAGCTTCAGGGTAGGTATTTCTGGTTTACACCAATCACTACCACCCTGTAATATAACGCACCACAACCTGGTGTGAATATAATTCACACAACCTGGGGGTCACTCCTTCCTAACTGTCAAGCAGGAGTTCACCATGCAGGGATAGAAAGCTAGTTTTAGGCTATGTAGGTTATTCTTGCAGATATAAGACTGGTCCCTCCAGCCTTATATTTTAATGAAAGAACCTTTTGATGGATAGAAAATAGGTGTGCTGAGCCACATGGCAGGAAGAACTGCATATCAGACATGATATGTGCACTCTTCAGACAGATCTTTGAATTTTCAAGCTCTGCTTATATACCCAACAGCATTTCTTCTGTGCTACCATCTTAGGTAATACCACAATTAAAATTCTGATTTACTATTTTTAATGAAGAGATGGTAATTAGGATTCACAGTTAGATATCAGTTCACAGTGAAGCCCACAGGCAAGACAAAGGCAATTCTGCTGTACTCTGGGAGAAAAAGTACATTGCAGCAGGTCGTTCTCTGTAACACTGTGAAAAACCTCAGCAGACTGGCATGACCACAATGAGGAGAAGGAGAAATGTAAAAGCTTTGTTCATTTCTCTGTAGTATCCACAAAAGCAGAAGAAAAAGTAAAGCAGTTCCTAGAAAGGCCTTCCCTCTGTCTGAAGAGAAGACCTCTAAGTAAATTAGACAGGTGCGAGACATAGGAGCAATTCCTTTCATCCCATTTACTTACATCCAGCACTAATGCATAGGATTAACCAGTCTTTCACAAAACTAACAAACATTGCATACTACTGTCTTAACTTACATTTGAACTGGAAATTGTTCACAATTTAAAGCATACTAGAATTTTTCAACAATTTAAAGAGAATACTGAGACACAAACAAAAGTTATTTTTCATTATTTATAATAGATCAATATTTTTGTTTTTTTTTTTGTTTTTTTTTTGTTTGTTTGTTTGTTTTGTTGTTTTTTGTTTTTAATAATCCTTTTTTTGTCCAGATGCTGACATAGATATTTCAAAGGGCCACATCCTGAGACAGAACAGACGTTTTGCTGAATTCACACCAACATGATTTTTCAGATCAGAGGCTATTGTTAAACACAAAGTTAGGCTTGCCATTCTTCACATTCTCTAATGATTTATGGATAAAAGCATCACTTGTTTGGATCTCTTCTAAGACAGAATAGCTTTAAAGGACTTTCACAGAGGTTAATTTGTGAAACTGGAAGCCTCCCAAGATGCCTGATCTTGACTAATGGCCAAGATGAAGCTGTGCTTGAATTTCAAATGACTACACAGCCTCCTTCTCAGCCTGCTTTAAGGGTCCACTCATGTAGTCTCTTTGCCCACAGAGTTCCCATCGATCTTAAAGAAATGACACATGTAAGGAACTTAGATATTTTTTCCTGGATATACACAGGACCATTTCTCCTACTCCTACACAGTGTACCCTGTGAATAAGCACAACACATTAGCAATGCAGTGTAAAAGAAGTCTTTACCAAGTCATTTTCTTGTTTCAGATTGGAACATTTCCTCTTGCTCCATACAAAGATAACAAAGTAACAAGAAGCAAAGTGATGTCATATGATTTGCAGATATTAATGGTATGATTGTTCTAAAATTATCCTACAGAATCTCTTATCATATTAGAATTTCATTGGTAAGGTTTCTGAAGAAAATCCCGTGGAGTTCTTTTATTTGATTCTTTTCGTTATTATGATCCAAACTAGTATGTATTTGGATAAGACCAGATATCATGGGCACACCTTTATTAGTGGTTAAGTGTATCAAATGAATTATTCACTAGGAATATTTTCTCAAACCTAGTAAATATAACAGGAAACCACTCCTTAAATCCTGCACCTTAGATCTTAGAAGTTATTTCTCCGAATAAAAAGAAGACATGGAAATAAAGAGAACACAGTAAGATGAAATAAAACTAAAGACATCGAAATGATGATTTATCAGAAAGACAAAGAAAAAATATACTTGTTATGTTGTGGTTATATGAAGAAATAATTCTTTAATGTATTCTAGTTATGAACCAAGTAATGGGCTAACAGTTGAATAAGAGCCAAATTCTACCAAAATTATCAGATGATAATGACTTTCCATTGGGCTTACAGTACGTAATTTGGAATCTGTTTATCACAGAATCACAGAATCACAGAATTTCTAGGTTGGAAGAGACCTCAAGATCATCGAGTCCAACCTCTGACCTAACACTAACAGTCCCCACTAAACCATTTCCCTAAGCTCTACATCTAAACGTCTTTTGAAGACTTCCAGGGATGGTGACTCCACCACTTCCCTGGGCAGCCTGTTCCAGTGCCTCACAACCCTTTCAGTGAAGAAGTTCTCCCTAACATCTAACCTAAAACTCCCCTGGCTCAACTTAAGCCCATTCCCCCTCGTCCTGTCACCAGGCACGTGGGAGAACAGACCAACCCCCACCTCGCTACAGCCTCCCTTGAGGTACCTATAGAGAGCGATAAGGTCGCCCCTGAGCCTCCTCTTCTCCAGGCTGAAAAAGCCCAGCTCCCTCAGCCGCTCCTCGTAGGACTTGTTCTCCAGGCCCCTCACCAGCTTCGTCGCCCTTCTCTGAACCCGCTCAAGCATCTCCATGTCCTTGTAGCGAGGGGCCCAAAACTGAACACAGTACTCGAGGTGCGGCCTCACCAGAGCTGAGTACAGGGGGACGATCACCTCCCTAGCCCTGCTGGTCACACTGTTCCTGATACAAGCCAGGATGCCGTTGGCCTTCTTGGCCACCTGAGCACACTGCTGGCTCATATTCAGCCGACTATCCACCATCACTCCCAGGTCCTTCTCTGCCTGGCAGCTCTCCAACCATTCCGCTCGAGTGGGCAGCCGAGCTCCACCACAGCCGCTCTCTCACTCCCCCTCCTCAAAGAGGAATGGGGAGAAAATATGTGAAAAGGGCTCAAGGATTGAGATAAGGACGAGAAAATCACGCAATAATTATTGTAACGGGCAAAACAGACTCGGCATAAGGAGATAGTAAGATTTATTGCCTACAACTAACAAGCGAGAGAAGTGAGAAAACAAAGGAAAAAAAAAAACAAAAGCACCTTCCCCCCCCATCCACCCTCTTCCACCTCCTCCCCCCGAGCGGCGCAGGGGAACGGGGAATGGGGGTTATGGTCAGTCTGCAGCACTTCTTCTCTGCCGCTCCTTCTCGGTCACTCTCGTCCCCTGTGCTGTGGGGTCCCACCCACGGGATGCAGTCCTTGATGAACTGATCCGGCGTGGGCTTCCCACAGGCAGCAGCTCTTCCAGAACTGCTCCAGATATGGGTCCGTACCACGGGGTCCATCCCTCAGGAGAAAACTGCTCCAACCTGGCTCCCCTACGGGCAGCAGCTCCTGACAGATCACCTGCTCCTGCGTGGGCTCCTCTCCACGGGCTACAGGTCCGGCCCGGAATCTGCTCCGGCAGGGGTCTTCCACAGGCGACAGCCTCCGTCGGTGCAGGGCCACCTGCTCCACCGTGGTCTCCTCCACGGGCTGCAGCGTGGAACCCTGCTCCACCGTGGTACTCCATGGGCTGCAGGGGGACATCCTGCTTCACCATGGTCCTCACCACAGGCCGCAGGGGACTTCTGCTCCGGCGCCTGGAGCACCTCTCCCCCTCCTTCTACACTGACCTTGGTGCAAGGCTGTTCTCTCACTCCCTTGACTCTCCCGGCTGCTGTGTGGCGCAGCGTTTTTTCCCTGTCTTAAATATGCTCTCACAGAGGCGCAAAACAACATCGCTTATTGGCTCGGATCTGGAAAACAATGGGGCCCTTCCCAAACATGGGGCAGCTTCTAGATCTTTCTCACAGAAACCACCCCTATGGCTCCCTGCTACCAAAACCTTGCCAAGTAAACCCACTACAGCCTGTAGCTCTGCTTGGGGTTATTGCGCCCCAGGTGCAGGACCCGGCACTTGGCCTTGTTGAACTTCATGCAGTTGACCTCAGCCCATCGGTGCAGCCTATCCAGATCGTCCTGCAGAGCTTTCCTACCCTCAAGCAGATCGACACACACACCTAACTTGGTGTCATCTGCAAACTTACTGAGGGTGCACTCGATGCCCTCGTCCAGATCATCGATGAAGATATTAAAGAGGACCGGCCCCAGCACCGAGCCCTGGGGGATGCCACTAGTGACTGGCCTCCAACTGGACTTGGCTCCACTCACCACGACTCTTTGGGCCCGGCTATCCAGCCAGTTTCTAACCCAACGAAGCGTGCGCCAGTCCAAGCCAAGAGCAGCCAGTTTCTTGAGGAGAATGCTGTGGGAGACGGTGTCAAAAGCCTTGCTGAAGTCAAGGTAGACCACATCCACAGCCTTTCCCTCGTCCACCCAGCGCGTCACTTTGTCATAGAAGGAGATCAGGTTCGTCAAGCAGGACCTGCCTTTCATAAAGCCATGCTGACTGGGCCTGATCGCCTGCTTCCCCTGCAAGTGCTGCATGATGACTCTCAGGAGGATCTGCTCCATGAGCTTTCCTGGCACTGAGGTCAAACTGACAGGCCTGTAGTTTCCCGGGTCTGCCCTCCGGCCCTTCTTGGAGATGGGCGTCACGTTTGCTAGCCGCCAGTCGATTGGGACCTCCCCCGATAGCCAGGACTGCTGATAAATGATGGATAGTGGCTTGGCCAGCTCCTCTGCCAGTTCCCTCAGTACCCTTGGGTGGATCCCATCCGGCCCCATCGACTTGTGCACATCTAAGTGCCGTAGCAGGTCACCAACCAGTTCTTCATGGATAATGAGGGCCACATCCTGCTCCCCATCCCCTTCCACCAGCTCAGGGTACTGAGTATCCAGAGAACATCCGGTATTGCCGCTAAAGACTGAGGCAAAGAAGGCATTGAGCACCTCCGCCTTTTCCTCATCTCTTGTAACTAAGTTTCCCCCCGCATCCAGTAAAGGATGGAGATTCTCCTTAGTCCTCCTTTTTGTGTTGATGTATTTATAGAAACGTTTTTTGTTATCTTTAACGGCAGTAGCCAGATTGAGCTCCAGATGAGCTTTGGCCTTCCTAATTTTGTCCCTGCACAGCCTCGCTACTTCTTTAAAGTCCTCCTTAGTGGCCTGCCCACTTTTCCAAAGCTTATAAACCCTCTTTTTTCTCCTAAGATCAAGCCACAATTCTCTGTTGAGCCAGGCTGGTCTTCTTCCCCGCCAGCTCGTCTTTGGGCACGTGGGGACAGACCGTTCCTGCGCCATTAAGATTTCCCTCTTGAAGAGCGCCCAGCCTTCCTGGACCCCTCTGCCCTTCAGAACCTCCTCCCAAGGGACTCCACCAACTAGTGTCCTGAGCAGCTCAAAGTCAGCCCTCCGAAAGTCCAATACAGCGGTTTTACTGGTCCCCTTCCTGGCCTCGCCAAGAATAGTGAACTCCACCATTGCGTGGTCACTCTGCCCGAGACAGCTCCCGACGATCACGTCCTCCACCAGTCCTTCTCTGTTTGTGAAGAGAAGGTCTAGCGGGGCACCTCCCCTGGTAGGCTCACTAACCAGCTGTGTCAGGAAGCTATCTTCCACGCTCTCCAGAAACCTCCTAGACTGCTTTCTCAGGGCTGTGTTGTGCTTCCAGGATATGTCAGGGAAGTTGAAGTCCCCCACGAGTACAAGAGCTGATGATTTTGCAACCTCTGTCAGCTGCCTGTAGAATTCCTCATCCGTCTCCTCATCCTGGTTCGGCGGTCTATAAGAGACCCCGACCAGGACACTAGCCTTGTTGTCCCTGCCGATCCTAACCCAAAGGGACTCGACCTTGTCATTCTCAACCTCGAGTTCTACAACCTCGAAAGACTCTCTAATATAGAGAGCCACACCACCACCCCTTCTATGCTGCCTGTCCCTTCTATAGAGCTTATAGCCAGGCATTGCAGCACTCCAGTCATGAGATTGGTCCCACCACGTCTCCGTGATGGCAACCAAGTCGTAGCCTGCCTGCTGCACAATGGCTTCCAGCTCCTCCTGTTTGTTACCCATGCTGCATGCATTGGTGTAGATGCACTTCAGCTGGGCCATTGCCTTATCCTCCGGCCTTGCCATTGTTCCCCCTGGCACAGCCCCAACAATCCTAGCCTCAGCCCTATTCCCTTTCCTACCTAGTTTAAAGCCCTCTCAATGAGCCCTGCCAGCTCCTGGCCCAGGATCCTTTTTCCCCTAAAAGATAGGGACCCGTCTGCGGCCATCAGGCCAGGTGCTGAGTAAAGTGCCCCATGATCAAAAAAAACAAGATTTCTGCGTTGGCACCAGTCCCGGAGCCACGTGTTTAACAGGTGGGCTTTCCGTGTCCTCTCTGAACCCCTCCCTGCCACCGTAGGGATGGACGAAAACACCACCTGCACTCCCGCTCCATCTACTAACCAACCCAGTCCCCTAAAGTTCGTTTTGATAGCCTTGAGGCTTCTCTCTTCGATGTTGTCACTGCCCGCCTGGACTATCAAAAGGGGGTAATAGTCAGAGGGGCGTACCAGGTTAGGAAGCTTCCTGGCAACGTTCCTGACCCTGGCTCCAGGGAGACAGCAGACTTCCCTACGGGTAGGGTCAGGCCGACAAATAGGGCCCTCTGTTCCCCTAAGAATAGAGTCTCCAACAACAATAACCCTCCTGTCTTTCTTGGTTGAGGCAGTCCTGAGGCGCGGAGTTGACCTCCTCGCCCTAGGCATCCTCCTGGGAACATTTGCTACCTCTTCCTCACACACCGGCCTCTCAATCTCTAGGGCCTCAAACCTGTTGCGTAAGGGCACCTGGGAAGGTGGGGCCGGAAGGGGAGGGCATCGCCTGCGATGTCGAGCAGGGACCTGTCTCCATTCCTCCTCAACTCCCAGATTCCCTCCCTCTGCCCAACGGCTACAGGGCAGGGGGTCCGCCCCCATTTGAGGAGTCTCACCTCGGCACCTCCCCTTGAGGCCCTGCAGGGAGTTACTCCAGAAGTCTATCTCCCGCTAGAAATTATCTAGAAATTTATCTCACACTTCAGGAATAATAATTGTGCTGGTGGAAGGAATGAGACTGTTTAAGCTTCTTCACATTCTTGCGAGGTGAGGTTTTCTTTTTTTTTTTTTCTTCACCTGAGTGTGCTAAAATAAGTCCATAGTCATTTGTAGACAATAAAATTTGGTGTCACATGAGTACAGAAATATGTAATTTTAACCAGACCCACATAATATCTCAGTTCTAAACTCTGTCTGCTAATTACATGCAAAAATTCTGTGTTGTAGAAGCTTTACTGATTTTACTATAAAGCTACAGTGATAACCAATGACACAAACTAAAGATTTGTATTGCAAGAGAAAGTAATGCTAATAACTGAGAGGTGTTTGATTTTTTCCCTAAAAGGTGACTAATATTAACAGCAGAGCATTTGCTATGAATATGAGAGACAGATCACGAGAGTTCACTGAATGCCTTTGGAGTTATTTCTATTTTTATGTTTCATATTCAATGCCAGAGTAGCTTGGATCTTATATCCAAGAATATGTTACACTGTTTAGTCTTGCATTTTAAAACAAGCATTGCCCTGATTTATAAAATAGGAGATCACAGGGAATAATTAAATTTAAAAATGTCTTTTATGGTATGTGCAGGACTTTGTTCTGAGGAGGAATTTCTTGATATGCAACCTAACACTTACAAAACAGTTATAAAACTGTTTGTGTCAACCTTGGATGATGATGTGATCTTGCTCTGTGTAAAACTCTCAAAGATTCTCTCAAATGTACAGCCTCAGATTGTACACTATACTCTTAACATTGTTCTGTCTGAAAGTAAATGTTTTGAATGTTTTGAGCTTAGGCATTATTAAGTCAAAAATTATGTGAAAATTCTCAGTGTTTTTGCAACACTGCAGAAAAAAAAAAAAAAAAAAAAAAAAAAAAAAAAAAAGATGAATCATAAGCTAATGATGGGAAAAATGTGTTTTAACTGAACAAATATTTTGGAGCCTAACAATAGGGACCTGTAATGGGAAAAACAAAGGATGCACATGCTATAAAGGTGGAAAGAGTATTAAGTAGAAGAAAACCTGCTACCTAGCTTTAATTCAGATTATCAAAAATCACGAAACTTCATCAACAAATTACAGTATTTTCATGACTCAGTGTTCCAACTAAGGACTGAAGGAGTTTGGTATTGCAGAAAATTAACTAGTTCATAGTCTAGTGGTAGCCTTATGAAAAGCAGCAACAGAGGCGACTTCCTTTTTTGCTATGTGAGGGATGAGTTGCTACAAAACAATACAGGTTTTCTTCAAAGCAATATGAGTAGATAGGAGAGCTAATACCACATATGGGTATAACAAGAGTCCTGAAATCAGCCAGTGCATCTATTATCTGGTAAAAATAGAGCAGTATAACATTAATCACTTTCTTGAGATGTGATGAAGGGACTCCGCTGTCTCATGACACCTAACTTGTCAGAATCTATGTATGTGCTTTCAGAAACAGGAACAGAATATGGCAAGGTTAGTTTCTAGAAGATGGGTTATCTGGAAGCTGGAAACAGAAGGTGGATAGGTTCAGAACCTGATAGGTTCTGTTCAGATAAGAGGTTATGTGTGGAAACAGATCATTAGTGTTGAAGGCAATATTGTTAACATCCAGACAAAAACCTCTTACTAGCTTAGTGATTCATAGAACAAGGGTTGCAATTGCAAGGATGGGGAGGGAACCACAATTTTAGAGTAGTGGATCTCTTCCCCCCATTAACTAGAGGTAGTAAATCCACATTCCTCATTAGTCAACAGACATTCAGTTTCATTAATGGCTCTCTGTTACTATAATAAACAATTCAGTCAAAGATTTTTCCCACTGGAATAATAAAGCAGAATATTATAGGAAAGAACAAAAACACAAACTGTAACTCCTCAGTGAATGTTAAAGAGAAAGGTTATGCAGAAACACAAAATCTGATAAACGCATCAAATGTGCTAACATCCTAACACAGGATTTGCTGCCCAGTCTTCATTTACCTTACCTGTTCCCTCTGTTTCACACACATGAGTTTACTGAAGTTTTTAATTGACGGAAATGCCTGAAGAAGCAGTACATAATGCTGCTCCACGTATATGAAAGAATGTCTCGGAAGACAAAGCCAGCATTAATATGTGGTACATATAAATCAAGAATAATGATATCCAAACTCTTCAGAAGGGGACTAGCAATCTTAATAGCACTGGACATGTCCTTAAGGCAACATAAACTATACAAATCATAACTTTTCATTACTGAAGTATTTCCTCCCAAGGGCATCATAAAAGAAAGTTTATCACAGTTACTTAGAGGGATGCAGAGGGAGACTGTTCCAAAATCTAATTTCTTTATAAAATGTACTTGATAAATAGTAATTTTTAAATCTTCCAAGCTGGCAATCCACACTGATTTCGTTTTCATAAAGGACTTAAGAGGGTTTGAATATTCCTTGAACTAATAGCTCCTTTAAGGTGTTTGGTGATTGAGCAGTGAATTTAACCAACTCCCAGTGATCTAAATGATGAACAATCTCTAGGACACCTGAGGCATGTGAACTTTCCCTCACTGCATGCCAGGTCTGATGTACAGCATCATCACTTCTGTGAAGTGAAATCCAGCTGCCAAGAGGCTACCCTGTAATTACTTGAAATTCTGTAAAATAGTGGCTACTATTGCCTGCACAGATCTGGTAACTTTTGGCTGCTCATTTGTAGTCTTAGACTGTTCACAAAATTCTTGGCCATGTGGCAATTGTACAGGAAAAGAAAAAAAAAGAAAAAAAAAAAAAAAAAAGAAAAGAAAAGAAAAAGTGTTTCAGCTGCATTTTTTATTGTTTTAATTAACAGATTTTTGTTAAACATTTCAATGTTTGTAAATATTGGTTATCATCACTGTGTATTTCTTTCAAAATATTTTTTCAGCTCAAGTGAGCTAACTTGAATCCTTCACCAATGTTCTTTAATGCTGTAAAACAATGAAAAGTGTTATTTTCATTGACTAAAATTTAGACAAGATATTTTTATTTTATCTTGAAGAATCAAAAAAAAAAAAAAATGAAATTACTTTCCAGACAAAAAGATTATGCCAATAAGATTATTAAATTATGCCAATGGAGCTTCTCATTAATTACAAACAATAAAATAAAACTCCCCTGTCTTTGCACAAACTAATGAATAAATAAATAAAAATAAAAATAAATCTGTATTTGGTCACAACTACAGATTCCCTCAAATCTAGATTGAGGAATTTAAAAATCCAGTTTAAAATTATGAAAGATTTATACTGATCTTCTCTGGTACCATGGTACCATATGTACTTTTTCAAATAGTAAAAATCAACAGTACGATATTTTAAGTTCAATGTATGAAAACCAACAAAATTGTTCACAGAACTTGCATGAAAGCAGAGTGACATACTGTGGGTGGTGGGAACTATAAGTATTTTCTGACTTCTAGAACTGTTTTTGCTGCTAAAGGAACCGAGCATGGAAATCTAAAAGGATTTATTGAAACACCCCCAGCTCACATATTTATATAACATAAGTTTATTGATTTCATAAGAATTTCATAAAAAGGTGTCAAATATATTTTCATGTATGCATGTGACAAATGATCCAATATCTTTATTCTAGGAAGCTCATTCTAGGAAGCCCAAGCTCTCTTTAAATTTTCGCTGTATTTAATGTCAGCTTTAATTTGATTTAATTTAATTTAAACACCGATATTCTGTCTCCCCATTACTGACCACACTAAATGTTTCATTTATCTTTGTCTGGGGGTTAATAAATTGCTGAAAGGAAACCACAACTAGTATAGAGTGTATGTAAATTAGTTATCTATAAGTTTTGCATGCTTTTAACTTCATTCCTTGATATTTCAGGAAACTGTGATCCAGGGAATGCCTTAAGATGTGCTGCATTTCTCCTGTGTCCCAATGTAATCCTGAAACCTTTGATGTTTAAACTTAAGTGAGAGCAGTGGTCCTTGGGTGCCAAGTAAAGCAGACACTTTGCAAAGCCATTTGTAAAAAAAGATTCCTCATGCTGGTAACTATCAGGGTTGGATTCAGTGACCTAGAGGGTGCTTGTCAATCCCCCAGCTAAACAGAGACACTATGGTGTATTTTTCAAGATAATAAAATCTGAAATGTTCACCATATGAATTAAACAACTATCAGCTATTTTAATTTTACAGTTCATATTCTGTGACATGGAGTTCAGAAACCCATGGCAATGCTAACTTGGGACATCAAATGCCATATTAAAAAGTACTTCTTTCTTTCATAGTTCAACCAAGAAAGGAACCATGTAGACTAACATAAATCCCTTCCCAACAGTTTACATTTTTTTTCATCTATTTTAGCTTCCTCAATATTTTTCACCTGTAGAAACAAATCAGTTCTCTTTTAGGTGTTTGAAAACACAAATAGGAAAGCATTATTTATTTATTTATTATGTTATTATTACAATATTTTCTTAGTAAAGAGTTGAAATATTTCCAGTGAAGAGAGTGCTTTTAGCAATACACAGGAATATTACAGGAATAAACAGATTTAAAAGTGGAAGACAAGACTAAAATATGGACAAATAATTTGAATTGTATATCATTATGCAAAGATTCAGATCTTGTTGTTGTTGTTGTCATTTTTTTTTCCTTTTATTTAAGACAGTATAGCTACTTATCTTCTGTGTAGGCTGGTGTATATTTAGGTATTTGGAATACAGTCACTGGTGCATAGGAGAAGCACAGAATGGGGTTGAATAAAAAAATGCCTTAGGGCTAGCATTTTTCAAAAGTACATGTTTCTCCCTTAATAAAGGCCTTCCTGATAGACAACCACTCGATGTTTTGCCAATGTGACTTTGGGATAACTAGGTTCAAGTAAATCATACCTTCAAGACAGTAAGGCTGAAAGTCCACATTTGTTTATGCAAAACCACTTCCATACTCCTTGTACATTGCCAGAAAAAATCAACAACTAACTGAGACTTGTCAGTGCAAAAGACCACCCTGTGTGTTTAATGGTTTTGTTTTTTCTGAATTCTATAAACCTGTAGAAACCTGTTCGTTTCTGCATGGGTTTTCTTCTATGAATTGGCTTTTCTACAGGCCTGAAAACAGAGCTGATATTCAAGATGCCCTGACTCCTAGTTTTGGCTCTTGCAGACTGAATACCTTTGAGTAGACTTGTTGAATTACAATGTTTAAAACAGGACACATTATTTTCACAGAAACATTATGGACACTACTAGTGCTTATAACTACACTTTGAAGGCACATGATGCTGTAAGTTTGAGTTATTGCTGCCTAACGCTTCTTATATTTCTAGCTATTACACTTGCATTATATGTCTGCATACGTCTGTAGCTGGCTTGTCATACTTATTTAATGCATAAGCACAACAAATATGTTCTGCCATCAGCTCAGACATAAATAATTGCATACTTTCATGGTTTTTAATCTGTTTGAAATTACAGGGATCATTATTATCATGTAATTACATTTAGCATTCTGGTTAGGCTGCATTACATTTCATTCTGAAATTCCTTACTTGGTCCACTCCAATATAAGTATGGGCTGCTGTTGAGAGGACTGGTCTTGTACCAAGATTGTTGTGTCTGTATTAGCACTTATGCATGTAACAAGCCAAATGAATAAACTAAATTATTAATTCTGAGAGAAGTCAGTTTCCTAAGCTGAGTAGCTGTATAAATTGCTGCTGCTCAGACATGGAAATGCCAGAAATGCCAGGCTAGAGGAAGAAGAAAGGTGGGGCTTTTTTTTTTGATAAAATTCAAATTTCTGTGGAAATTAAATAGATGCTCTTAGTGTAATCCCTCCTACAATTAAATAGTGGGGCACATTCCAAAACTGACCAGACCAACCTACATTACTCTGTCTTCATATTTGTATCTTCATATCTTAAAAAATCTTGAAATTTCAAGTGCCTGTTGATATAGAATTTTTTTTTCTGTCTGTGTACTATGTGTATATGATTACTGCATTGAATGAAGGAATGTCACATTTATGTATATGCCTTTTCTGGGATATTTGCAACCTTAATGACTGTATTGTCACATGTTTGTTTGTGCTTCTTCCCATACATGTGTAAATATAAATTTTGTACCTTTCCTGACTATACTTCTGTGGTATTCATTGATCATTCCATGAAAAAGCTTTAAGAGAGATTTGTTTGACTGTGTAACCTGTTACAAAATCTGTGCAAAACATAGGAGCTGTATAGACTCTCTAGGGAGTTTAGCAATTAAAAGCACAGTCCCCATGTCACATCTTACCTTCATAAGAAAAAAAAAAAAAAAAAAAAAAAAAAAAGCTTATTACCACTTAATAACAGTATCACTTACAGAAATCTAACATTACTACAGTATACACTTTTAAATACTTAAAACCAACACTTTAAATAAACTAATGATTTTCAATTAATCGTAGAAGTGTCCCATGCTGTTAATTGGACCAGTTAATTTAGCACAATGCCATCAGGCAAGTACCTGTTACACATGCCATTTCACATACTCAATGTGCGATTGCTGAAGAAATTGTTTGATTTATATCACCTCTCATAGCAATTCAAAAGCAATTTCCTGAAGTATTTTATTTCTGGAACTTAAGAGAGTTCAAGATTGCTGTTATCTCTCCCAAATCCAGGTACTATACAATAAAAGAATACTTACTGTTAGAGTTCTTCTGTTTTTCTGTTTTGGCTTTTTCCTTTAGAGGGATTTTGGGTTATTATTATTTATTTAAATAGGAAAGGATAATATAATAATTAACTTTTTAAAAAGCTAATTTTAGTGTTTTTTGTTTGTTTGTTTTTTTAAGATTTCTGTTACTTTCTGTGAGTTGCCTATTTAAAAATAAAATTTCACAATCTGGTTTCTCAAAATAAATAAGTAAATAAACAGTAGTGAAAGGAAGGGTTTTTGTTTGGTTGGTTTGGTTTGGTTTGGTTTGGTTTGGTTTGGTTTGGTTTGGTTTGGTTGTTTGTTTGTTTTTTCTCTCCCACCTTTCTGTCTGTTAAAGCCAAGTCATACAGCACCTGACAGCATTGCTAATGATACTCATACTCTTTTTTTTTCCCTTCTATGCTAGGATATGAATTACTTCACCTAAGCTGACATTAAACAGGATAGGATTGAAAATGGCTTCAGACCAAAAGAAACAGCAGAAATATTACTTTGCATAGGCCTGATATTGACCATGTAGTGTATTACATGAACCATAATCCTTTGAATGGAAAGCATAAAGAACTATTAGAAATGATGTTCCTTAAAGTTCTTGATCCTCAGGAAAGTTGTATGAAAAAACATCAGAATTCTCTGGATAAGTAATTCCTTTTCAGTGTGGACAAGGAGTCTATTATATTGCCCTAAACTAACAAAAAAGGAACTTCCACCTCTTTAAGTTTGCATGGTTACTTGCACCTTTTTTTTCTTCTTTTCATCTTTTTCACAGGATTTGTGAAAGAGTCAGCAAAGAGCTGCATGCCAGTTAACAGTAACTTGGAAGTCGAATTTATTTCCAGAAAAGAACACCATGTCTTGTAGACAATATCAAGTCCACATTTTTTTTTTAAATCGGTGTATTCTACATTTCTTCGGTGTTGTACAGAGGCACATGCAGAAGTTATGGTATATGTGTTATAACACTCTTTTATAGATAAATGATTCTTGCCTATACAATATTTGCAAACTACCCATTTTTCTGTTAAAAAGACAGTCTTGAAACTCTTTTTTTTTCTTTTGTCATTTTTTAAAAAACTAACAGCTATATATTGCTTTTATCTTATATCTCTTTCACCATGTTGCTGATTTTTGACAGAAAACAATTATTTATTTATTTATTTATTTTTGGTAGTAAGATCTTCAATGTTACATCAGATTTGTGAAACTATCAAGACAAAATTTGCTAAAATACTTTGATGGGATATGGCATCATGTTAAATCCCTTATATAATGGATCTTGTAATTTTCATCTTGAAACCAAAAAGACCACAAACATCCTTTCACCAAAGCTGTAAATTCCAAAGATTTTCCATCAAAATTTTAAGAATTATAGTACACTTCAATACATAGTTGTTATGTTTTAAAAAGAAAACTGCTACTTATAATTACCTGAGAAATTCTTTTAAAATATTTATTCTAAAGCTTTAAGCTGCTCAAGAGTCCCACAAGTTTGTAACTAAATACTGTTAGCACCTCACTTATTAAAAAGCACTGTTGAACACTATTCAGATCTGTGATAAAAGATAACATTATAAAAAAGAAATATCTTCATGGCATTTTACCTTAAAAGTATTGCAACTATCTCTTTTAAATACTATGTAACCAGTACCATCCTAAACCTCATCTTTTCTACACAAGTCAAACAGGATCTGAAGTCAAGTTTGAAATTTCTCTTAATAAATCTATTTTACTAGTGCCTGTCAGCCTGTCTCCCAAAATATTAATTCCTTCTTCTTCTTAAGAGCCTTTTCAGTACAGTCCATATAAATTTCCCCCCCCCCCCCCCCCCCCCCCACTTCATTCACTGTTCTCAGAAACAGTGTATTTAGATCTGAAGTTATATGTGTCATTTTTTCCTTCTTCCTTACCCCCCTCTTCTGGTCAAGGCCTTGATCTTCAGCTGAAAAAAAAATTTTTCCATTTCTCACTTCTCCCTTGCAGACAGTGGAAAAAATATTTATACATATGTACTTAAAATGGTTGCAATGATTTTTACATGTATCTAAGATAACCATCATGGGCCCAGCTGATACAAGGCCTTTCATGTATAAACATAGTGTCTTCTGCAACAAAATAAAATGATTGGTAAAATATGTCTCAAATTTATGTTGATTTGCTCACTAGGAAAAAATGTAACAAAATTTTTAGAAATGAAATGTGATGCATAATATCTATTTGCTGAATATGATGACCTTAGAGGTTCGGGGCTTGTAGTAGGGTTAAAAAAAAAAAAAAAAAAAAAAAAAGTCAAGGTGTTGTGCACTTACTGAGTTTTTATGCAAAAATCTGCCTGGAGATTTGCACCTAATATCTGAACTTTTTCTAGGAGAATAATGCAAGGGGCAAGGCAGACCAAACTGATAAAAATGCTAAGCGTGCAAAAAGAAAGACCCAGCACAGTAAGAAAACAGAACTGTACTTCTATTGTAGAAAACTAATCTACAGTAAGATAAGGAAGACCTTCAAAATGACTGAATTTTCTGATTAAATCACAAAGGTGACAAAGGAGAACATTAAACTTGATTAAGCTAGTCTGCAAAACCAATCGTAATAAGATCAATAAATTTAAGTTAAAAAGGCATGTGGAATCTGCCTGTTAAACTGATTGTGGTGATAGCCTATGCAGGAATAAGTGTTGCCCGTTTCTTGGGATTTACTGGCTTGAATACTGATATTCAAGATCCATATTCAGCTACTTTTAAAGCTGAGCAGGGACAAAGATAGCTTGTTTTTATTAGGACTTGAAAGATGAGTCCAAACTTGAACTGAAACACTTCTTTCTTAATCTGTTGTCTTGAACTATAGGGATAATACTATTGAATTATTTGACTTGAGGATATGCTAGTTAGTATATCCTCATTGACTAGGATATGCTAGTTAGTACAATGCCTTAGAAATTCCAGAGAATTATCTTCAATACAATAGCAAGAATTATCTTCAGTAAAATTCAATAATGTCTAACAGAAGTAAAAGTGAAAGACTGAGTCTTTCATCAGTAGGAAAAAACAACAACAACAAACAACAACAACAAAATAGCAGTAACTTACCAGGAAGCAAGTATAATACTATAGAAAATTAATGAGAATCAAATATCATTGAGATTCAAATCTATCAGCCTTATCAGTGATAGAGTGAAGAAAATCAGATTTAAAGACAGCAGCACAATCCAGTGTTTTTATTCTTTCTGAAGTTTAAAGCTTTGTCACACAGACTCAAAACTTCAAGATTATTTTATGATAATGAAATCAGATAGCTAATTTTTAAATTATATAATGAAAAAGTAATGTATAAATAGCATTTTTCATTATCTAATTCCTCGGTCTTCCATCACAAATGACAAATATTCTATCTGAAACCTTTTTACCCATTAACAATTCTCTCTACTTGTACTGTAATATAAATAAAGCTGCAAAGAACTGAAATGACACAAGGGAATACTGAGAAAAGCTAAATGAGCATGGAAATATATACTGCTTTTAAGCATATCTGAGGGAGGTCTACAGTGTTTCCATGGTTATATTCTGCTCTTCCATTGCTTAGGGAGATTCAGTAAATGAGTTACAATTGTGGTAATAGAATATGAGCACAAACTATTAGAATTATGTATTGTAGTACTGTGGTCTACAAGGAGAGAAAACACAAAGGAGAAAAGGAAGTTCTGAGAAATCTGAATAATCCAAAGTAATACTTGTGTTTGAGATGATTTTGCTAAACTCTACCATTTTGTTTGTATAGAGGTCAGTCCTAATAACTGATTATTGTCTCAGAATTGTCAACAGATATCAGACAATGAGATGAGGAAATTTACAAGATTTAGTAACTGTTGGTACATTATTTGCATGAATAACAGGACAGTAATTCATCAAGAACTAACAAGATAATTAACTTAATTTTTTATGTTCCCTTTCATTAAGTTTCTGTCAGAATCTGTGCTTCAAAACATAATTAGTTTTACAGGACATGGAAGAAAAAGAAAAAAAAAATCTTTTATCATGAACAAAATAAACTTACCAAGACTTTTAGGAAGGATAGGTAGGGAAATATAAGAGGGTGAGTAAATGAGGTCCTTCACTGTGAACTGGTCTGCTGAGGCTTTACAAACTGAGATCAGAGGTAAAGCAACAGTGCAGTGTTGTGGTGCAGATCCATCGCAAACCACCTGACCAAGAGGAGGGATTGGATGAGGCTTTTTGTACATGACTAGTAGAAGTCTCTTGATCTCAAGACCTGAACCTCATGGGGAATTTCAACTATGCAATTATCTGATGGTAAGAAGACACAGTGCTGTCCAAGCAATGTAAGGGGTTCCTAGATTATGCTGGTGAAAATTTCACAAAGAGAGCGGGAGAAATCAACCACTCTAATGCTCCCCTTGTGCTGGTGCTTGCAAATAGGGACAATATAATCATGAACTGATTGAGTGTAGGATCTAAAGGAAAGATCTGGGAAGGTAAGCAGTACAATTAACAGCCTGGACTTAGTTCGGTTTATTTAAGGAATTGCTGAACAGGATACCCTGAGTAATTGCCATGAAGTAGAAAGGTGCCTATGAGACATGGTTTATCTAAGAGACAGAGAGAATTTATAAACAAGATATTGTAATGGTCAGGGAGACCAGGGATTTCACTAGAAGGCCCACCTTGTTAGATAAAGGCCTTCACAAAGAACTAAATTGCAAAAAGAAAAAAAGCATAAAGGAAGTGGAAACAATTATGGGCAAGGATGAGGGAACCTTAAAGTATTGCTTGTACACTTGTGCATGAAATCAAAAAAGCCAGAGACTAGATGAAGTTAAAATGATCTAGTCATAACGTGTAACAAGTAGGAAATCTTCAAGATGGGCATAGAAAAATCGAGGAAGAGATCTATTTGTACATACAGGAGAAAAGCTAGTGGTGGACAATTTGGAAAAGGCTAACAACGTCTATGATTTACCTACTTTCAACTTCATAAATGATACCTGGGCACATATGGGAAAGGAACAGTTTATGGATGTATTCAAATCCATGGCATCACATGGGGTTCACCTTAAAGTGCTGAAAAAGTTTTCTGATACTGAGGCTTCTGTTTAGCATCTACAAAAACATTTATCAAGTGAAAGGGGTCCCACATAACCAGACAGAGGATGATATTACACTCATTTTTAAGGAATACAAAAGGGAAGATCCAGGGCTATGCCAGCAAGTCACCTTCAGTGTAGTCCTTGGAAAAATCTCAGAGTATATTTTCTTGGGGTTTCCTTCCAAGCATGTGAAGTAAAAGAAGGTAATCAAGAAGATCCTTTGTGGAACAAACCATGTTTGGACTAGGGACAAACCATGTTTGACTAACCTTATTGCCTTTTGTGAAAACAGCTGTGTGGATAAGAAAAGGATTTAATAACATCTACTCTAGTATAGTTTCTGTCTCCTTCTGTCTCCTTTCATTCTTAGAAAAAAAAAGAATGAAATATATTTTTAATGTCTATGATTTTGGGGGGTTTGCTATTCTGTATAACATCTGAACAGTTCAAGGCATAAATAACTCTACCCATCCTTCTATGATATTTCAACCTTTTTGCTTAGTTTTCTTTCAAGCAAAACTCTTCTCATAACTGAATCAATTATTTGAAAATGAACTTACATGTAGAATTTTATATGTTGATAACTATTCACAAACCATTTGCCAAATTCTAAGTATACATATATGTCCAAAAAATATGCGCCAATTTGCATAATACTGTAAAACCTTGCTATTTTTAAAATCAGACCGCTGCACGATTGCCATTGCAAGTACTTCATAAGTACTTCAAATAAATTAAATCAGACTACTAATGTAAATAAAGTTACTCTTTTCTCTGTATGTAAGATGAAACTTTAAATCAAAGCAGAGAAAGAAAAAAGATTAGACTGAAATAAATAAAGTAATGTTCTGAGGACCTGAGGAACACTAAGATACAAATAATTAGCTGAACCTTCAAATAACATTATTAAAATAAGTAACTTTATTGTTTACTTAGAGATAAATGTTTACTTTTAATTATCTAAGAATAAATTCATACATCTTTATGGCTTAAAATGTATAACAATTGATAAATATATATCAATTAAATTAAAGGATTTTTTTTTGTTTTGTTTTATATCAATACAATGTCTTGAAGAAGCTGACTGAATATATATGGGCTTTTCTGTTTCATGGGTCCTTAGAATTAAGTACATCTGACTGACCAATATGAAAGACTTAAAAAAAAATTTGGAAAATAAAATGTGAAATTGCGATTAAATGTACACTGATTATTTAATAAAACAGCAGAGGCATATGGCATTCATTTTAAACATTCTTACCATATCCTTTTGTTATTTTTTTTAAATCTTCTGTGAGCTAAAATGCTGTCCCATTCAGAAAAAACAGCTGTTAAGCAGGCATTGTCTTAGTCAGGCAGATAAGACAGTATCGCCTCTGGTTAACTGAATCCCTCCCCTTTATGCAAGATTTATGCACCATGCCAGTCACTGCACCCCAACCAGTTGAGCAAGGCCATGCAGAGGGCTAGGGTTCTAAGGAAGCTCCCAACTGCAGCAGGGGCCCTCACCCTAGCCTCTCCTGGCTCTCTCCCAGCAGACAGCCTGGGTCCTGTCACAGCACCTAGCCAGGCTGGGTTGGGCCGGGCCTATCCTTTCACCAAGGTTACTGACAAGAAGACACTGAATGTGAATTTATCTACCACTAGCAGAAGCCCAGGGGCCCTGTGGTGCCTTGGGGGTGCAGAGTCTGTGGGGCCTGGGCGTGGACCTGGTCCAGGAGACTGACTGCCTCGGCTACCCGTGGCCAAGTGCCTCCTGGCTCCCCAAACAAGAGAGTCGAACAAGAGACCACCTGCCTTCTTGGATCATAAATATATATAACTACAGCAGAAGTTACCACAGCTCCAAATCAGATCACAACTACATAACTGAGAAGAATTTCCCAGAAGAGAATTTCCACGATTTATGTCCCTTTCCTGGTCAGTGACATGTAATCAAGACCAGAATTTGTCTTCTCCAGACTCCTCTTTCCTTTTTTCCTCAGTTCTTTTCCTATTCATACTTCTTTTCCTCAATTTATAGCAACTCCTCAGAAATCAGTAAAGGAACTGTGATGCATGTTAGGAGAATGAAATAATTCAGTGGAAAAATTGTTGTGTGTTCTTGTATTAATGCAGAAATATTACCTCTTCTTGAGGTCATCTGAAACTGGTAGTTAATCACAGAGTCATAGAATCATTTAGGAAAAGACCTCTAAGATCATCAAGTCCAACTGTTAGCCTATCACTGCCAAGTGACTAAACTATGTCCCTAAGGACCATGTTTACACATTTTTTTGTAGGCCTCCAGGAATGGTGACTCAACTGCCTCTCTGAGCAGCCTGTTCCAATGCCTCACAACCCTTTCAGTGATGAAAGTTTTCCTAATATCCAACCTAAACCTCCCCAGGCACCACTTGAAGACATTTTCTCTTGTCCTATCACTTGTTGCTTGGGAGAAGAGACTGAATCCCAACCCACTACAATCTTTTTTGAAGTAGTTGTAGAGAGTGATAAGGTCTCCCCAAGTCTCCTTTTCTCTAAGCAAAATAATGCCACTTCCCTCAACCACTCCCCACCAAACTTTTCTCTAGACCATTCACCAGCCTCATGGCCCTTCTTTGGACACACTCCAATACCTCGATGTCCTTCTTGTAGTGAGGGGCCCTAAACTGAATACAGTATTTGAGGTGCAGCCTCACCAGAACCAAGTACAGAGGGATGATCCCCTCCCTAGTCCTGCTGGCCACACTATTTCTGATACAAGCCAGGATGCTGTTGGCCTTCTTGGCCACCTGAGCACACTGCTGGCTCATATTCAGCCAACTATTGACTAATACCCCCAGATCCCCTTCCTCCAGGAAGCTTTCTAGACAATTTTCCTCAAACCTGTAGTATTGGATGGAGTTGTTGTGCCCCAAGTGCGGGACCTTGTTGAACTTGGCCTTGTTGAACTTCATGCAGCTGGCTTTTTCCCATTGGTCCAGTCTATCCAGATCCCTCTGCAGAGTCTTCCTACCCTTGAGCAGATCAACTTTCCCATCCAACTTGGTGTCATCTGCAAACTTAGTGATGGTGCACTCAATCACCTCATACAGATCACTGATAAACATATTGAAGAGAACTGGCCCCAGCACTGAGCCTGGGGGTATACCACTAGTGACCTGCTTCCAACTGGATTTGGCTCCATTCACCACAACTCTTTGGGCCCAGCCATCCAGCCAGCTTTTTTTCCAGCAAAGCATATGCTCATCAAAGCTATGAGCAGTCAGTTTCTCCAGAAGAGTGCTGTGGAAAACAATGTCAAAATCTTTACTAAAATCTATGCAGATAGTATTCAAATAAAATACAGCGTAAATAAGAAACTATGGATGTATTTTCAGTACTTAGATGTTATTAAACTATGATGCATTATTGCTGTCATGATCAGAAAGACACCAGACAGTAATGCTTTTTCCTCTGTTTATGTATCCTCTTTTTGGAGTTCCTGCTGAGATGAATGTAACGGACTGCCTTGACAGAGTAAAAATTTGGATTTTTCTTTTTTTTTTTTTCTGTAAAGATTTTGTTTTGCAAGGATATCTCACAATGTGTACAAAGGAGAAGGGAATTGTATCTTCCTTCACATCTCTATATTTTTCTTGCAGCTGAAGCTGTTCTAAGGTTTTTGACCTGCCAAGCTGTTTTAGTGATAATCTGTCATGGTGAAGACTCTTAAAGACAGACTTTAAAGGATCAAGCTATGGAAGGATACCGCATTGCTTTCTCCTCCTAACTGTGCTATAGTAAAATAGAGTATCAGTGCCTCAGGGCTACAAAAAGTAATGCTCAAGACATTCATGTATAACATTAAGTACACATTGCCATGAATTTTGTGTTTATTCTAAGAAATAATTCCATTTATTTATCATCAGCTATGCTGCCCTTCAGAAAGATGGGAAGAAAAGCAGCTTGCAGACAAATCTATTAACAGCAGTGATGTAAAACTTTTCAAAAAAACTTTTCAAATTATAAAAATATGCAATCTTTCATGGTTAATATTAATTCATTTGCAGATATTTTAGTATTTTAATATTAAAAGGGTGTTAGGAAAATATTTGTGCTAAAAAGAATTTATGCTAGGAAAAAAAAAACATGTTCAGAAATGTATGTCATATTTGCTATGTTATTAGACAGTAAATGAAGCTACTACTTTGCTTCATGCTATCAATCTTTTCCATTCCAATTTGCACTTACATTATTAATTGCATACAGGAAACTTTATGATGCACGGCAGACCCAATAATCTGCTCCCATATGGCAGGAAACATTTCACATAACTTCCTCATATACATACTTACTCCCTCTGAATAATTCTTCTAGATGTCTTCTACATGGAAAGGAGAAAAGAATGTGTGTTAGCATGAAAACAGTGTTTACACCACTGTTAAAGATTTACATAGAATCTGATTGTTGCTAAAATTAATAAGCCTTGTCTGAATTTTATCTATAAAGAGGGAAACCTACATGTAAAATGGTCACTATAGAATAAGACTTCTGGAATTGATTGTCAGGAAGCACAAATTTGTGACTACTGAATGATGTTATATCATAAGCATTTTAGACCTGTAACTGAACTCCCTAAAGCTGGTATCATATAGTGAGATCATTCTTCCATTTAAAAAAAATGTAGACTTATCATGCAGATAGGGAATAAAGGACAATGTCCTTTGGAAGAAGTGGTACTACCAAACTCCAGCATCCAAAAGAAAAGGAATGCCTTTCTCATACAGAGACTAACTCTCTAGGATACTCATCTGAGTCTCAGTAGACCCCATTCCATCGCTGTGAAGGTCAGCCAATGGAAAACCACCATCAAAGAAAGTAACGTGGAATAGTTTGAATGATCACCATTTCAAAGTGCATGTCATCTTAGTCTTTTGATTATAAACTGCTTTGCAAGGGAAGAATTCAGCACAGTGTTATTCCCTCCTTATGCCTCACTTCTTTCGAATCTCTTTTTCACCTGTATGCTTCAATCTGTGGGCTTCAAAATCCTATCTGGCATTTATAAAAGGGCTTTGGATATCAAGAAAAAGAAAGAGAGCATATAGCAAATTGGTGTGAGTAAGTACACCAAGGGAAGTGTTACTGTAGGTTTGACTGTTCCTGTACTTGCTGCTTAACATCTGATCCTACTTACTGTCAGGTAGCAGTCGATAACTGAAATGGACCTTTAGTCTGCCCCAGAAAAGCTGTCTTTAGGTCCTATACTACATTTCCAAATATCAGAGTCAAACCTAGATTCATAAGTAACTTGCAGTTTAGCACAAAATAAAAAATGAAAATCAGATTAATTCCCTTGAAATCAGGAATTTCTTCAGAAAGAATATGTGATAGTGACCTGTAGATCAGAATCAGTATCACAGAATCACCAAGGTTGGAGTGGTCCTCTGGCAATCACCTAGTCAAAGTCCTTTACTGCATAAATGCATGTCACTGTATAAATGATCACTGCATAAATGGATGTCATAAGCATCCATTTATGCAGTGATCACAACCCTTTGAACCTGGCAGTTCAGCCAGCTTTCAGTCCACCTCAGTGTCTATTTATCTATTCCATGCCTCATCAGACTGTATGTGAAGACTTTTGGGGAAACAATGTGGGAAAGCTTGCTAAATTCAAGACAAGCAAGATCCAATGCCATCCTCTTGTCCACCAAACCATTTGTTTCATCATAAGAGGCTACCAGGCTGTATGATTTTCCCTTCACAAATCCATGCTGATCACTCCCAATCACCTCCTGGTCCTTCGTGTGTCTGGAAATGACTTCAGAAGATTTATTCCCTCACCCTCAAGCAGCCTGATCCAGGTCAGGCTGACTAGCCTTTAATTTTCCAAATCCAAACATTTACACAAGACTCTGTAAAGAAAAGCTGCTTAGCTTTGCATTGTAGTCATAAATATGAACTTTCAGAAGTCATGTTTTAGAGGTCTTACATAGTTATAGTTGGAACTAAAATATTCAGGCACTGCATGCTCTGCCAGACAAGACAGACATAAAGACAAGACTGATGAAAAGACCGTTGGGGAAGTAAGCCATAAAAAGACAAATACATAAAGTAGACATGGTGAATTCTCCTTGTTCTTCTAAAAACAGTTTGAGGCGTTTCATTGAGAGTTGTTAAATGTTAGTTTATTCAGGAGGAAAATGCTTAATTTTAGTCTCTTTAGCATTTTGACAGAAAGAATGGTATAGAGCTCTGTGGCCATAAAATTAGTCAGGTGAAGAAGCAAACCATGACACCTCTGCAGATCCAAACAGAGGCTTGAGTGAGACTCTTCTATGGACTATAATATAACTAAGTAAGCCAAAGTGTGTACATAAGCTGACCATGTTGCTTTATTGAGCTGTAGCCTGAATCAATATTATAGATTGACTTAGTATTCTTGGTATTTTCCCCAATTCTTTAACTGTGAATGTTAAACTGAAAGATTAGAGATTTGTTTCCAAAACCAACACTTCTTACTGTTTCAATTTAGTACACAATAGAAAATAAGTCTTCTGATACAGTTAGGAGATTTCCACCCCCCCCCCGCTCCCCCCCCCCCCCCCCCCCCCTGTCTCTCACCCCCACACCCCTCCCCCCAACCCCCAGAGCAAGGAAATCATTGTTTAAACTCTTTAACTGACTTTAGTTCCAGGAGGAGTGTAGCTCCTTAGTGTCTAGTTCATTAGCTATTGGAGTTTCTGTATTTGAAGTAGACATATCCACATAATCAGTGTTTGTTGTCTGGGTTGAGTCTGTGGCGTTCAATGGTGAAGCTCTACAACAGAGGCTGATTTAAATCCACACTATCATTGGGGTTTGAATTCTAGTATCAAACAACCCTACATATTGCCTCTCCTCTTGTTCCATCACCAGCCTATAAAGGACTTCATAATGACCATACTAGCCCTTAAAAAGATGCTTTAAAAATAAGTAATATGTTTCAGCCAGATAATTTTGTGAATTGTTTCCCTTTCAACCTGAAAAGGTACTAGGCTTGATTGAAAGGACAGCACAGAGAAGTGTGGCTGAAAAAGTGAGGGACTATATTGGTGTTGGAGCCCAATTTATATAAATTAAGGCCAAATCCTGGGATATGCAGGACTACACTGCAATTTCTTGCATAGTCTGTACACTCATAAAAATCTCTCATTAATAGATTCTTAAAATACAGTACAAATTAATAATCTTTATGTTTTACATTTTATGAAAACAGAGAATAGGTTCAAGAGCTACTATGGAAGAGTATATAGTAAGAAGACTTGCTAAACCGTTGATGTCTAAACTAATTTCAATCTGTATGAATTAATCTAAACAAATACCTGATATTTCAAAAGGTATATATTGATATTTAAACCTTTGTTCACACAAGATTAGAAGTACAGAAGAACTCAAATTTTCTTAAATATTTTAATATCAGAGTATCCTTGGATATGTTTAAATATGAGTGGCAGAATGTCATTTATGTCCTTTTTCTGAAAACAAATATATTTTGGAAGGAAAATGTATTGGTTACCCTTTTGAATTAAATACAGTAGAATATATTTCAAAGTAGAAGTTAAATGGCAGAAGACTTATACTAACAAATAATTGTCAATTGTTTCCTTTTAACTCACTCATGCACTCTGCAAAGGAAGCCAAAGACTTGAAAGTAACATTTTGATCTCTTAATGAAATTAGGTCAGAAGATACTAAATGAACTTTTTAATAACTAATTTTCAAAATAATTGTAGTTGGGAAAATAGCTATCTCACCTGCTGAGGGGACAAAACAGATTTATCCCAAAGAAGTATTATTCTTAACACTTTGAAAAATCTTGTCATCAGAACAGATGATCAAGCTTGGGCAGAGGGAGGAAGGCTTAGTTTTCTTAATGCATATTTAAGTAACAATTTGACATTTTCAGCAAATTCTGGATACACTTGTGTTTGCATAGTAAAAAAGTCTTCAGCATGGTAATCTTATGGGTTTATAATCAGTAAGTTGTTATTTAGTACCAGCATCATATGGTTATACTGAAAGAACTCTTTTGTGGGGAAAAAAAAAAAAAAAAAAAAGAGTACATTTCACATAACTACAATTTCCTTCTATCAACAAAACACACGATTCAGCTTTGTGCAGCAATAACAAGTATGAAACAGTGGGATCTTTCAGTCTGTCAAATTGTTGTTAATTACAGAATGTTGTTAAAGGAAAACATATTATGCACAGCAGAATAAGCATAACAAAGGGACATCTATAGGCCAATCCAGCTGTCATTGAAATGAGCAGGAATTTTGCTGTTATCTTCAATATGAGTAGAATCAGCTTTATAAATTTAACCATGAGCAAGAAAAATGACAAGACTTTTGTAAGCCATCTTTCTCTCTGTGTCAACAGAAATAATCTAATTCCACATTAAGGCACAGAAAGTTTCTAGAAATATACCTCTGATGAGTGGATGCCTTTTAGTGAATTCACAAGTATGTTTTACACATTCTTTTCTGCTTATCAAAAGAGATTCCTCTCTAAATTTGTTAGCCATCAAACTGGTCCTGTCATGAGGATGAAATATCAGTTCTCTCTTACTAGAGCAACTAACAGTTCAAGTTAACTGCTGGGGATCCTATTCAGTGTAGAAATGCTCTATTCTCTGACAGTGTCCACCACTTGCCCATTCATACAAAGATATAGAGAAGATTTAAGAAGAATTTTAAGAAAATATATAAATATCTTATTTCAGTATTTGTATAATATTATAACAAAACCAAAGTTGTTAATTTCTACCTTAAAACTTAATTCCCTTTTCAGCTGTCAGCCAGCAATTTCTCTCAAGGTGCTCGTCCTCTGGCTGAAGCTGTTCTGTAGCTTGCATTCCTTCCAACAGAAGCAAGCTTCAGAGAACTACACCTTGTTTTGGTCACAATATTATTTAGTGTGTATTCAGTATTTGGTCACAATACTCATATTTTATTAGTTGTATGAAACAAGTGCAATATCAATAGTTGCCTTTCAAGATACTGTATCTGCCCTTGATGTTTCAAAATAGAAGTTGAGACATGCTTTTCTGATTTCCTTACACAACTTTATATTCTGACCTTCATCTTAGTGGAGGCTGCCAATAGAATATTCTTGAGCTTCTTTCAAAATAGATGGCTCAGAAGATTAAAGACGGACCCTGAGATGCCATTTTTACCCTTTGTTTATGTCTTCTCTCAAGAAACTAACTGAATTGTAGTCATAAATTTATGCCATAACATTTTACAAACTTCACATAATTTAGAGGCTTTTCAGAAACCTACAGTATTTTTTTTAGTTCCTTTTTCTCCAGTAGCATGACTTACAATATAAACCTTTTCATGGGTCTGTAAAAAGTTACAATTTAGAAATTTAAACCCTTGTATCTAACATTATTTCTGATAGTCTGCATTTCAATGTATTTTGATTTCTGTAGGAACCACACATGACATATTAATGGAAAAAGTAATTCATTAAGTACATGTGGCAACAAATTTTCCTGTTTGAGATATATATGAGATACTTTGAGATATTTGAGGTATTTTGGAGGAAATTCTTCACGCAGAGGGTGGGGGAAGAGGTTGCCCAGAGAAGCTGTGGATGCCCTATCCTCAGAGGTACTCAAGACCAGGTTGGACAAGGCTGTGGGTAACCTTGTCTAGTGAGTAACCCCCATGGCAGGGGGTTGGAACTAGATGATCTTTAAGGTCCCTTCCAAACCAAACCATTCTATATTTATTTTCTATGATATTTTTGAAATGGAACTGAGTACTAATGGAGAAAACTGATTATGGTCAATTAGCAATTTATTTAATTAATATACATTTTAAATTAATTATTTTATTAATAAAATTTCTCTTATGCTATATCTTAAATAGATATCCTAAACCTGCTATTAGGATCATCATTACATAAATAAGCACTAACTTAAACAACAAAATAACCTGGATTACTTTTGCTTTGGATCATAATGAAATGAAAAAACAAACATTTTCCTTCATTTTACTGGAGAGCACAAGTGACTATAAGTTTTCTATCTGATTAAAACAAAACAAAACAAAACAAAACAAAAAAAAAACTATTCTGAACAGGCCAAAACAAGAATAAGTTATCATGATTAGATACTAAATTTCTCAGTTTACTTAACAGAATATTTTACATTACGATATGAAGTAAGAAGTTTCTGTGCACTGAGAGAACTGGTTGTGTCTCCAAAAAGGAGGAGTGCTGGTAGCCCAAATTTAATTACATGACTAGTGGGACTAAAACTGTCTGGGGTTAGCTGTAGAAATATGCCTAGAAATTTATAGATGTATTAGCATTTGCTAAGTGGCTAAGTGACACTGTTTACCTGTTGATAGTCATCCTGAATATACAGTTTGGTGATCTCAGAATCACAGAAACACAGAATATCCCCATATGGAAGGGACCCATTGAGTACAACTTCTGGCTCCACACAGGACCACCCAAAAATAAAACCATATGTGTTAGAGTGACCAACAGTAAATTATGTGCTGTTAAATAAACTACGTGAACAAAGTAGTTCTTGTTTTGTTTTGTTTTGTTTTTCACTTTAGTTTGGTTTGCTGATTTTTTTTCCAAGCTGTTACGTTGTATCCACAAAATGTGAACATTACAGCCAACCACTAGGTATCCTATTATTCATTCTGACAGATGAAGCAACAAATATTTCATAGATTTATTTTGTACGTGCAATTTTTCATAAGTTTTCCTCAATAAACATTCAACAAACAGAATATTTATGCTTGTAAACCTGAAATCTAAGCCTATAGTCCCAAGGGCTACAGCCTAATCACTAACAAGTCTCAGTACAATTCTTCGCATTGTGAGAAAGAAACGCTATCAGTGAAGTGAAGCATTATCAAAAGACAGAGATACCAATATGAACACTAAGTATTTTTCATCAAGAATCTTCAAACCCTGAAGGAAAAAAATAAAGAAATCCAGGAGACTTAAATGTTTCTTAAATTGTGAGCCCTTCAGCTACAACTAAAACACTTCTCCTTTATGCATATTGCCTATCGAAAACTGTGTAGTGTAAGATTTTAAAGAAAATTTGGAGCAAGTGCCTAACTTCCTTCTTACCACATCAGTGTACTCAGTTCAGTCTCCCGAGTTTCACTTCACTTAGTTAAAAGTTTATTAGAATTTATAATTACAATAATGTACATTACAATAAATTACAATAAATTACAATATATAATGGATAACATATAATATATAATATAATCACAATAATATTATTGTATCTCTTTTGAGTAAATGTCCTAACTCCTTCTGGGAATAGTTGATTATAATTAAGAGTTTCCAGGTTTTCAGCAGATGACTGTAGAATTACATAACATCTGACAATATAAATTTGTTGTATTTCTAATTTTTCTTTGTGTGGAACTTGGTATGAGAAAATAATTGGGATAAGAACACATGGGAAAGAAAGAAGAGAAAAAGAGAAAAAGAGAAAGAGGGAAGAAAGAATGAGAAAGGGAGAGAGAAAGAATCACACAATCACGGAATCATCTAGGTTGGAAGAGATCTCCAAGATCACCTAGTCCAACCTCTGACCTAACACTAACAAGTCCTCCACTAAACCGTACCACTAAGGTATACATCTAAACATCTTTTAAAGACCTCCAGGGATGGTGACTCAACCACTTCCCTGGGCAGCCTATTCCAATGCCCAATAACCCTTTCAGTAAAGAAGTTCTTGCTAATATCCAATCCAAACCTCCCCTGGTGCAGCTTTAGCCCACTCCCCCTTGTCCTGCCACCAGGCACATCCCTACAGCCTCCTTTAAGGTACCTGTAGAGTGTGATAAGGTCACCCCTGAGCCTCCTCTTCTCCAGGCTGAACAAGCCCAACTCCCTCAGTCACTCCTCGTAAGACTTCTCCTCCAGACCCCTCACCAGCTTCGTTGCCTTTCTCTGGACTCACTCAAGCACCTCACAGAATCACAGAATCACAGAATTTCTAGGTTGGAAGAGACCTCAAGATCATCGAGTCCAACCTCTGACCTAATACTAACAGTCCCCACTAAACCATATCCCTAAGCTCTACATCTAAATGTCTTTTAAAGACTTCCAGGGATGGTGACTCCACCACTTCCCTGGGCAGCCTGTTCCAATGTCTGACAACCCTTTCGGTGAAGAAGTTCTTCCTAAGATCCAAACTAAAACTCCCCTGGCTCAACTTTAGCCCATTCCCCCTCGTCCTGTCACCAGGCACGTGGGAGAACAGACCAACCCCCACCTCACTACAGCCTCCTTTAAGGTACCTCCATGTCCTTCTTGTAGCGAGGGGCCCAAAACTGAACACAGTACTCGAGGTGTGGCCTCACCAGAGCCGAGTACAGGGGGACAATCACTTCCCTAGACCTGCTGGCCACACTGCTTCTTATACAAGCCAGGATGCTGTTGGCCCTCTTGGCCACCTGGGCACACTGCTGGCTCATATTCAGCCGACTATCAACCAATGCTCCCAGGTCCTTCTCTGCCAGGCAGCTTTCCAACCACTCATCTCCCAGCCTGTAGCGCTGCTTGGGGTTATTGTGTCCCAGGTGCAGGACCCAGCACTTGGCCTTGTTGAACTTGTCATACGGTTGTCCTCAGCCCCATTGGTCCGGCCTATCCAGATCCTCCTGCAGAGCCTTCCTACCCTCAGGCAGATTGACACACGCACCTAACTTGGTGTGATCTGCAAACTTACTGAGGGTGCACTTGATCGATATTAAAGAGAACTGGCCCCAGTAGTGAGCCCTGGGGGACTCCACTAGTGACTGGCCTCCAACTGGACTTGGCTCCATTCACCACGACTCTTTGGGCCCGGCTATCCAGCCAGTTTCTAACCCAACGAAGCATGCGCCAGTCCAAGCCAAGAGCAGCTAGTTTCTTGAGGAGAATGCTGTGGGAAACAGTGTCAAAAGCCTTACTGAAGTCAAGGTAGACTGTCGTGGTTTAACCCAGCCGGCAGCTAAACACCACACAGCCGTTCGCTCACCCTCCCCCCTCCCTCTCTGGGATGGGGGAGAGAAATGGAAAGTGAAGCCTGTGAGTTTAGATTAAGACAGTTTAATAAAACAGGATAATAATAATAATAATAATAATTAATAATAATAATAATAGTAATAATAATAATAATAATAATAATACAATGATGATAATAGTACTACTATTAATAATGTGTACAAACAAGTGATGCACAATGCCATTGCTCACCACCCGCTGACTGATGCACAGCCTAACCGAGCAGTCTGGCTCCCCTCCCCCGGCTAGCCACTCCTATATATTGTTCTTCATGACAGCAAATGGTATGGAATACCCCTTTGGCTAGTTTGGGTCACCTGTCCTGGGTCTGTCCCCTCCCAGCTCTTGCTGCACCCCCAGCCTGCCCGTTGGCAAGACAGAGCAAGAAGCTGAAACGTCCTTGGCTTGGTGTAAGCACTGCTCTGCAGCAATTAAAACATCGGGGTGTTATCAGCACTCTTCTCAACCTAAGCCAAAACACAGCATTCTACCAGTTACTAGGAAGAAAATTAACTCTATTGTAACTGAAACCAGGACAGTAGACCAAATCTACAGCCTTCCCCTCATCCCTTAAGCATGTCACTTTGTCATAGAAGGAGATCAGGTTCATCAAGCAGGACCTGCCTTTCATAAACCTATGCTGACTGGGCCTGATCACTGGTTGTCCTGTAAGTGCCGTGTGATGACACTCAAGATAATCTGCTCCATGAGCTTCCCTGGCACTGAGGTCAAACTAACAGGCCTATAGTTTCTCAAGTCTACCTTCCGGCCCTTCTTGTAGATGGGTGTCACATTTGCTAACCGCCAGTGGACTGGGACCTTCCCTGATATCCAGAACTGCTGATAAATGATGGAAAGTGGCTTGGCCAGTTCTTCCGCCAGTTCTCTCAGTACCCTTGGGTGGATCCCATCCGGCCCCATTGACTTGCATGCATCTAAGTTCTGTAGCAGGTCTCCAACCATTTCCTCATGGATTGTGAGGGCCACATTCTGCTCCCTGCCGCCTTCCACCAGCTCAGGGTACTTGGTATCTAGAGAGCAACTGGTCTTGCCACTAAAGACTGAGGCAAAGAAGGCATTAAGCACCTCAGCCTTTTCCTCATCTCTCGTCACTAAGTTTCTCCCCGCATCCGGTAAAGGATGGAGATTCTCCTTAGTCCTCCTTTTCATGTTAATGTAATAAAAACATTATATGTAATATATAAAATAATAAAAACATTTATATATTTTATATATATATGGCAAATAAAAACATTTTCTTTAACAGCAGTAGCCAGATTGAGCCCCAGATGAGCTTTGGCCTTTCTAATTTTGACCCTGCACATCCTTACAACATCCTTATAATCCTTCTGAGTGACCTGCCTTCTTTTCCAAAGATCATAAACCTTTTTTTTCCCTAAGCGCTAGCCACAACTCTGTTCTGCAAGGCCAGTCATCTGTGCCAGCTCATCTTTGGGCACATGGGAAAAGACCGCTACTGAGCCTTTAAAATTTCCTTATTGAGGAGTGCCCAGCCTTCCTGGACTCCTCTGCCCTTTAGAGCTGCCTCCCAAGGGACTCTGCCAACAAGTGTCCTGAACAGCTCAAATTCTGCCCTCTGGAAGTCCAAGAAAGAAAGAGAGAAAGAGAAAGACAGAGAATGAAAGACAGAGAGAGAGAGAGAAAGACAGAAAGAGAGAGAGAGGAAGAGGAAGAGGATGAGGACGAGGACGAGAAAGAGAAAGAGAAAGAGAAAAAAGGGAAGGAAGGAAGGAAGGAAGGAAGGAAGGAAGGAAGGAAGGAAGGAAGGAAGGAAGGAAGGAAGGAAGGAAGGAAGGAAGGAAGGAAGGAAGGAAGGAAGGAAGGAAGGAAGGAAGAAAGAAAGAAAGAAAGAAAGAAAGAAAGAAAGAAAGAAAGAAAGAAAGAAAGAAAGAAAGAAAGAAAGAAAGAAAGAAAGAAAGAAAGAAAGAAGGAGAAAGAATGAGCAAGGAAGAAGGAAGGAGGGAGGGAGGGAGGGAGGGAGGGAGGGAGGGAGGGAGGGAGGGAGGAGAGCCAATACATACATACATATCTTTATTCTTTTGTTCTGGAGAAGAAAGTTCCTCAAATGGCAGTTGTGGTATTCCTTTTACCCCATACTTGTTATTGAGGAATTAAAGAATATTGAAATTCTGTTTACAGTTTTGTTTTTTTTTCTCAGATGTGTATTTTGTGATGATTTAAATTCAAACTCATTCTACACTGCACTACAATACATTCTACAGCAGATTTTATGTTTTTTTTCTAACCCAGCTCAACCAAGTGTTTCAATACAACATTTCTAGTATCAGACTGTAGCAAATGATAGTATGACTGAAAGCAATCAAGTGATAAGTCGGAAAAGCAATCATGTTTGGTCAGATGGAAGTTACACCAGTGCAAGATAAAATGGGATAAGCAGATAGAAGTGATTTGTTTAGAAAATGAGTTATAATTACCATAAATACCAAGCTTCTTTGTAAGTTAATTAAAACAATTAGGATTTCTGTTTTCTGGAACCAATTGTTTTCTTGACGTCCAATTCAAAAAAGTACATAATACGTGAAATCACCTGTTTGTGTACATTGGTCCACGATTACACATGTGTTTAGGTCTTATAAGAGTTAAGCCACACTGAAACATTCTTGGTGTGCAAGAATAATTTCTATAATACAGTTCATAAAACATTCTGAAAAAAAACACCACCTAACAATAAAAGAAAAAAAAAAAACAAACAACTAACTCATGTATTCCTTTTAATTTGATTTATATAACAAAAACATGGCATGGCTGATGATAACTGAATTCTTTCTGAAAGTAAAGTAGAAAGGGCTTTGGGGCCTGCATACTCATTCTGCAAAACAATATACAAAGTCCCAGGACTGTATAACCATTAGAGTAACATATTTCTGTGCAATTGGGTTTACAATGCACTGTAGAAATCCCAGAATTAATAGATTGTTTCTAACTATTAAAGCCTATAAAGACAATTCATTGTACTGAGGAGCCGATACTTTAATTACAATGAATTTAGCTGGTTGCATCCTTTGGGGGTCAGTATTCCTTCTGGCTTGATATATTTTTGAATTCTAAAGACAATTCTTTTGTTTGCTGTTCTTGATAAATAACAATACACAAACTACATGAGTTATTGACATACCTGTTTTGAACCTGAAATATGAAAACTTAAAAATAAATAAATAAATAAATAAATAAATAAAATTATTGTCATCACCTCAGATTGTGATACCTTTAATTCCTTCAATTTATTTGTTTGTGCAGACAGAATGTTTGTCACAAAATTGCAGAAACAAACTCATAATCTGTTTTATATCTGATTTGTTTTCTGTAGCACTCTCAGGATTTCAAGATGTGAAAATCAGGTACAGTTCACTACATTTTGTATTTTTCAGTTATGGAAATCATCCAAAAGCTTGAATCTCATTCTGATAAAAAATTGTATGACCATGTTTTATAATTTAACAGAGAGCATAAATAAACATTCAACTTTCTAAGTGTCCATTAGTCTTTCCCCCATAATCTTCAAATGTCCAGGAAGAAATGCAGCTGCATAAACACAAAGCATAAGCTACGTGATAGGGATTTTCAAAGGGCTAGGTGTGCTAGAGGTTATCATCCAATTAAATTAACAAGCAACCAACATTTTTATTGTTCTTTCAACCTTTCAGTCAAAGAAGTACATGATGATTCTTTTCAACACATGCTGTCAATAATGCAATAAAACTAATATTGTTTGAAGAAATTCTGTTAACCTCTACCTTTAGCAACCCTTACTGCCAGAATCTGCCCCTCTGGTTATACATTCCATCACTCAGAAGAGATTATATGGACTTCTCCTTCAGATAATACCCTACCAATATTTGTTACAACATTTGTCTTATTTTGTGTTGTGTTCTCTGTTGATTTTGTCACTGTAGTAGAATAATCATCACATGAGTCAGTCTACTGAGAGAAATAAGTCATTTGTCAGAATTACAACGGTTTGATGGCTGGAGTGAGGACAGAAATATCTATGAGAATTGCAGGCATTGAAACAACAGTTCTATAACAGTTCTATAGAGAAGCAATTACAGTAAAGACTCTTGAGGTATTACCTGAGTTGAGAAAGTACACAGTGAAAATGTATTTAAAATATTCAGTACAAATATCAATTTCCTTAGGTATACAGAAAAAAAAATAATAATAATAAAAATCCAAATTTAATCTGATAGTTCAGATTCTGTATAGCAACAGTCATTTACTGCAACATATATAGACATAAGGCTAGCTTCTGTTCTCAGGTGTAAAAAGTGGACGCTCAAACCTGTGACCTTTTGAAAGCTGAAACTATGTTGGCAGAGACTGCAATAAGGAGATAGAAGAGAACTGATGGTAAAACATTTTAGGAACTCTTATTTAAACCTGTCCAACCTATGTAGATTTATGTCAGAACAACAGTATTCATGGAATAATTCATTTTTGGATTATGCAGCTGCACTTTACCACTCTCACAGAAGTATGTGGGGCTTTTGCCCCACTTCATGCACACCAAACAAATCACAGTTTGTCAGACTTACCATATGTACTCCTCCAGAAAGAGCCATTTACGGAAATATTGAGTGACCTCTTCTTTGTGAGGAGGTCCTGAATCACATAAACCAGATATTGCTGAAGTCTGAGAGCAGCGTAATTTCATTCTGCTCCCTACACTGTGAAATATAGAACCATTGGTGTCATGAAATCGAAGAAGTATAAAAACGAAAGTCCTTACTGATAGAAGCATGTGCAGTTTATATTAAATTAAGAAGGATGGAAACAGATCTGTGGCTTTTGAAGTACACAAAAAACTACAGCACCACTGAAGACACCAGCAGGTCAGGGGTGTAAATGGAAATAACTACTTTAGGGACAGGTTGTTCAGGACCCATATTGAAAACCTGTGTGTCACATATTTTCACAAAATCGATTTATTTCCAGCAACCTGGGAGATTTGGGGTTTATGAAATATAGTTATAGCCCAACTGTCAGCAAAGAACAAGTTTTCTAAAAGTAGAAAAGCTATTGAAGGCTGTGCCCCTTCAAAACAGACAAAACAAAACAACAAAACAAAAAAGGAGAAACAAATAAGCAAAACTCCAAACTATTTCCTTCTGTAGAAGTTTAATGAATCTTTTGTGATATTTACCTAGTAAACACATATATATATGTGTAATATGTGTGTTCATGTGTGTGTGTAGATAGAATAAAAAGCACACACATTTCTGTGATCATATGGGGTAAAATATTGATATGAATTAATGAAAGACATTTTACTTTTCTCAAAAATAAGTGACATTTTTTAGAGAAGAATCTGAGACATTTAATAACATTTAATAACAAGCTTAACTGTAGCTAACAAATTTTGGTATATAAAATGTATTTTAAAATGAAATTTAATATATCCAAATATATTTTAAAACAATTACAAATTAAAAATAAATAACAGCTATTTTTAAGAAGGATATGTTAAATATCATAGAGTTGAAATTGCTTAAAATTAATTCAGCAAACTATATTATGAAATATATATCTAAGTACAGCCAAAACCATTAAGAACTGTGAGAGAAAAGCTGTTCTTAACCATTCTGTTTGAGAGTTTTACTAATAATAGTGACAAGAACAGTTTTGTGACTTCATTGGAAGGGTGCACAGATGTATTCAACATTACCATAGAACAGCCCTTTATTATTATTATGTTCTTTATTATTGTTTTATTACTATTTTTATTATTATAATATTATATTATATTTATTATATTATTTATTATTATATTATTTATTTATTTTATTTATTTATTATTATTTATTATTTATTTATTTATATTTTTATGCTGTGATTCAAAAGACTGAATTAGATTTTTTTACAAACTGACTGATCTCCCCAAGTAGCATTTTAATTTGAGACAAAAGTCACAACCTGAAATGAACAAACAACAAGCGAAGTATGCTCCCTCCTACTATCCAAAAACCAATTAGAATCATGTCTGATATTTCACACATACATCTACTCTCTTGCAGTATATTTTTTTTAACAGGGTAAGATCAAGGGATAGTCTTGCTGCAGCCTGGTAGCACAAAGGTCTGTGTAATTAGGACCTTCAGAAGGAAGAAGTTGCCAAACAGCTCTTTGCTTTTGATGGTCTCTTAGGGCTGTCTGCAGAAAATGGTAATAGCTTTTAGCTACAACATTTGGGGCACAGTGCAGCATCTGAATTGAAGGTCTTAAAAATAGCTTATAAAGCCCCCTTTATGCCTGCCCGTTGCCTGTCTTGCTTGCTTCCTCTTCACTGTTCAAAGCACTCAGCAGTTAAAGAAGACAGTCAGTAAGTGCAGACTTTAAGATTCAGAATCTGTATAAGAGCTCTCATTTACTGGTGCAGGCTGTGGTGCATTTACTTACCTCTGAATGATGCTTCACATCAGGCAGATCAGAAAATCTATTTATTTTTTTTTTATCCTAGACTATCATACATTCTGTATGGGAATTATATTTCTAAGGGAACATCCTGTAGGAAACCCTGTTCTCTGCTTTTCATAGTATATCAGATCCTCAGTTTCAAATGTTGTCCAAAGTGGGACAGAAAAGTGAACACAAGGTCAAGAACTGTCTTGAAGCAAAACTACATTTCTGCAAAAGTCAAGAGAAAAGAAAACTCAACAGCTTACTCTTACTTTTTTCTGGAACAGCCCTTGCTAACACTCAATCTTCTGTCACATCACAGAGAAATGACTAGCATTTTAAGAATCAATATCCTGGATAAATTATATCATTGGGCAAGTGAGTATCAAATGCCTTACCTGAAACACAGAAAATATGTATTTCTATAGCTGCTGTGCTTGGGACATATACTCACTTTCTAATGAATATTTATGTATGTAAAACTACATGTTCACAGGCACATACACACATACATACACAAGTGCTTATAGTTCTTAAGCCTGTTCTACACATGAATACCCTGCAACACTGATCTGAATATTAATTTGTAAATGTACTTAATTTCATCTTACTTATTAGCAGTCTCAAAATAGTGCAGAGTATTCTCACACCCCTCCCCTTAACATCAAGGAAGTCACAGCAGTTACAGGATAAAACATATCACTAAGCTTGTGTCAGGAATATTTTCTCTATGAAAGCATATTTTCAGAGACGAAAGAGTATTTTCTACTTCTTGCATCTTTTTTTGTTGTTAAAATTCTGCTCTTTACACTATTGAAACAAGTTTCCCTTGTCAAGTCACTCTTTTTAAGCTTCCATTGAAGAAATAAATATAAACTTCTAATATAAATCCATCACATTGATCTGGAGAAATCTTCAACAAAAATCATAAACATCTACTAGTGAAAAAATATGCCTCCTTCTCTAATAAGAACTGTGCTGAAACTCAGAAAAGTGGGCTAAAGGTGTATTCTCATAAACATAATTTTATGTATTTTTGTACATGCTTCACAATGACATAAATACTTCTCTTCCCATTTAAATATTTTCAAAGAATTTTGTCAGTGAAAAATATTCTTTCTTGTTAATTTTTTATTCTCACTAAAATAATTCCAAGATAATTTTCCTAAAAATGCGTTTATTTCAATATTATATAAAAACAGCCTTTTGCAATCCGACATTCACATTAAATATAAGAAAATAAAATTTCAATAGCTTTTGAAGAGCTGAAGATCAGTAAGATTCAAGACTCACTGCTTATCAGCTATGGGAAATATGTTATATACACGGGGTATGACTGTTTTTAGGAGTGTTATGGTTTAGAAAGCAGAAGTAAGCTAGAACGTTTATTTTAAAAGATCAGAGGAAATAATATAAAGTTGAAAGTATGGCATACAATAATAATAGGAGGCATCATTTGTGTGAAAAACATTTAACAATATGGATTTATTCAAACGCTGGTTAAAAGAGCTACAGGCGTAAGATGGCAAAACTTTTAAATAAACCCCTATGTGAAAAAAAAATAATTATTTATTTTAAGGCAAAGAATATATAAAGCCCAACACACAAATCTCCATGTAATATTTGCTATCTTTTTGATACTACTACATTACTACTGCTTTTCTCATGTTTTCTTTGTCTTCATATTTTGCATTTACAACTTGTATTCCTACATATTATTATAGGGAAAAAGAAATCACAGCAGTGTTGTTATTGTTTACAACAATAGCTAATCGTCCTTTTCTAGAAAATGTCACAACTAAAGTTCCTGTCTGAAAAATTTGCATTCATTCCTGGCTAGCAGATTTGCATGTTTCTTTGTGAAAAAGAAACTACACCTCCCATAAGGCAGTGGAAAATAAGTGGAAAATAAGAGAAAATAGAGTTTAGTATTGAAATTCAATTTTTATGAAGAAATGTCTTAGTTCCTTTCAAAGACAAAGATAGGTTGGGCTGATCCACAATATAATTGGTTGTTTGTTTTTCTTTATATTCAAATAATCACCTAATAAAAAATAAATAAAGTGAACTGTTCTGTTTTAAACCAACATGAAAATTGAAACATATATATGTGTTTAGTAATATGTAAACTATTAATTGCAGTGTTTTGTAAATATGCTTAAGAAGGCCTTCAAATTTTATACAGCCTAATCAGCCAGGCTCTGGGGCATAGCCAGAATCTGAAATATCACATGAGATGTCCCTTAACCCTAGCAATCTGAATAAGTAAACTAAGGATGAAAGTGATGACAGTACAACCCCACAATTTTTTTACCCATCATCATTGAAAAAAGTAACCAAATCACATTTTGTGACTGATTGATGAAATAGAGATCACAGGTCATAGAGATGACATAGTAACTGTCAAAAAAGTCAAAGGATATTAGATTATCCATTAAGATAATGCCCTATAAAGACAAAATCATTAATCTTTGATAAATTACCTTTTGTAATGAGTTAGTGGCCACAAACTCATAGAAACATATTTAGAAGTTACTTTTTTTTTTTTTTTTTTTTTTTTTTTTTTAATCAAGGTTGATTACATCAATTTTGTAATCCTTTCTTTTTTCTTTCTTATGTTGACACATTTTCTGTCATGACAGTAGCTCACTTATTTCCACAGTTCCACACTCTCTGCATGGGTTAGCATGCTATGAGAGTAGGTGTTTTCTTTAGTAATACAGTACACAATGTTATGATCTGACAGTACAATACCTGCCTAATGTGAGCATTCTGTCATTTCTTTTGATCCAAAGTTGTCTTACTAGCTTCCAGCATCTTTCTGGGTGTTAGAAATTAATTCTGAGGAATGCAAGAGATTCCAGTATGTTTTCAGTAGCCAACATCACATTAATTCATAACATATTCTGTGCTTTCAGTCAAAAAAGGCACACAGAATCTACTTTAGATGTGCACTTAAGATGTGCACTGACTTTGCATTGGGGTGATCTGTAGAGCTTGTGGCTGTAATTCAGATTGAAAGAAGAAAATTGAATTTTCCACTGACATCTGACATATAACACAGTCCAACTATGTATTTAACTGATGTGATCACAGAGCTGATCTAAAGCCTAAGTGCAAAAATCAGTGATTGTGCTGTGGCTGGCTGTTACCAGGTGAACTTTCTTCACAGCAGCTTGTATGATGCTGTGTTTTGGATTTGTGACTAAAACAGTGTTGATAGCATACCAGTGTTTTATTGCTGAACAGTGTTTGCACAGTTTCCATTTCCCAGTCTGGCCCCACAGTGAGTTGGCTTGGGGTGGGCAAAGGGATAGGAGGGAACACAGCTGGGACAGGGATGTTCCATGCCACATGGCATTATGTCCAGCAATAAAAATTGAGGTGTAGTATCTGTCCAGAGCAGCTATTGCTCGGAGAGTGTTTGGGCATCAGTCTGCTTGTTAGATATGGTGACTGCTTTTGTATCACTTTCTTTCTTTTCTTTTCTTTTCTTTTCTTTTCTTTTCTTTTCTTTTCTTTTCTTTTCTTTTCTTTTCTTTTCTTTTCTTTTCTTTTCTTTTCTTTTCTTTTCTTTTCTTTTCTTTTCTTTTCTTTTCTTTTCTTTTCTTTTCTTTTCTTTTCTTTTCTTTTCTTTTCTTTTCTTTTCTTTTCTTTTCTTTTCTTTTCTTTTCTTTTCTTTTCTTTTCTTTTCTTTTCTTTTCTTTTCTTTTCTTTTCTTTTCTTTTCTTTTCTTTTCTTTTCTTTTCTTTTCTTTTCTTTTTCCTTTTCTTTTTTCCTCTCCCCTCCCCTCCCCTCCCCTCCCCTCCCCTCCCCTCCCCTCCCCTCCCCTCTTCTCTTCTCTTCTCTTCTCTTCTCTTCTCTTCTCTTCTCTTCTCTTCTCTTCTCTTCTCTTCTCTTCTCTTCTCTTCTCTTCTCTTCTCTTCTCTTCTCTTCTCTTCTCTTCTCTTCTCTTCTCTTCTCTTCTCTTCTCTTCTCTTCTCTTCTCTTCTCTTCTCTTTTTTTTTTTGAGTCTTTTGGACTCAGTCTCAACTCATGAGCTTTTCTTGCTTCTGCTCTTCTGACTCTCCTCTAGGGCAGGGATGGGGAGAACAAGAAGTTGGGTGGGTATTTAGTTTATGGTCAGGGCCCACCGACCACAGAAACTATACAGTGATTTCTCATTTTACATAACTTTCCAGTACAGGTTGATTGCATTTTAGTACACAACAGAATTGTAAATTTACATATTATCATTATCACATTCCAGACAGTAATTAAAACTTCAAATGGAAAATACCTTAAACTAAAAACCTGGTCTAAGCCATAAACAAGAGTTACACCAACATTCAATATAAAGAATTGCATTACAGGTCTAAACACAGTAAACCTAAAATTATCTGTCCCTTCCTCTTTCCATTGAAAATGATCCTTTTTTACACTTTCTTTTAAATGATATTCCCTTCACTTTTCCTGTACCTTCTGTTTCAGTGCTATTTTCAGTGATATACCTGTGTACACAAATATGGAATTTCCATCACTGAAATACAGAGCAGGAATGAAATGTCAATATTCTCTTTGTAACTGATGTTTTATTCCTACCATGTATTTCAATAGGTAGAGTAAATGTCAAATAAATAGCAATTACACAATGAATACATGACATTTTATACATTTGGTGACTAAACAAGACAAAAAATATTTACTGAAGATATATTTTCATTGAAATTCTGACCCGCCCCCAGGAAAAAAAAAAAAAAAAAAAAAAAAAGAAAGAAAAAAAAAAGATTCTATACAAGTAAGAAAATATTTAGTCTTAGTTAAAGGACTGTTAAATTTCTCTTTGAATAAATTCAAGCCTAAATTCATTCAGTGTGACATTTAAGAAAGAAGGCATTGCTTAACTGAAGGACAAGAAAGTGAGGCAGGAATTTTAATTTTTCTGCATGGATTTTTAGTGCTGAAGGAAGACACACAATTGACAATACTGGCAGCTAAAATCCTTTGCATTATCTATGGACTTGGTATGCATTGCTAACTCAGCTAATCTCCTGTCCAGCTCACAGCAATTTTGGTTAAATTTTGACCTCTGGAATCATTCCTGGAGCATCAAGAAAGCTGCCTGTCCATTTTATGGCTTTCATGGTGATACAGAAAAAAAAGAGATTTGTTATCACAGAATCACAGAATCACAGAATTGTAAGGGTTGGAAAAGACCTTGAAAGATCATCGAGTCCAACACCCCTGCCAAAGCAGGTTCCTTAGAGCAGGCTGCCCAGGTAGGCATCCAGACAGGCCTTAAAGAGATTGCCCAAATCCCTCTGTCTCCCACACCTCAGGTATTTATACACGTTGATGAGATCCCCTCTCAGTCTTCTTTTCTCCAAGCTGAACAGACCCAGGTCTTTCAGCCTTTCCTCATAAGGAAGATGCTCCAGGCCCTGTATCATCTTTGTGGCCTTCTGCTGGACTCTTTCCAGGAGATCCCTGTCTTTTTTGTACCAGGGAGCCCAGAACTGGACACAGTACTCCAGGTGAGGCCTGACCAGGGCAGAGTAGAGGGTGAGGATCACCTCCCTTGACCTGCTGGCCACACTCCTTTTAATGTATGCCAGGATCCCATTGGCCTTCTTGGCCAGCAGGGCACAGTGCTGGCTCATGGTCAACCTGTCGTCCACCAGGACCCCCAGGTCCTTCTCCTCAGAGCTCCTCTCCAGCAGGTCATCCCCCAGCCTGTACTGATACATGAAGTTGTTCCTTCCCAGGTGCAGAACTCTACACTTGCTCTTATTAAACCTCAGTTGGTTTCTTCCTACCCATCTCTCTAGCCTGTCCAGGTCTTCTGGCACAGCCTTCTGGCATGTCAGCCACTCAGATGCTATCATGATCTTCTGTAGATGTGTCTCCTAAGAAGAAGAATGAAACACCTTGCATCCACCATAAATTGTCACTTTATCTTAGTCACTGGATATGAACATGAGAGAAAACTGCTTCTGCAACAACCAAGCTAGTAGATCCATCATATTGAAAACTCTAAGTAAACAGATATTGAGGAAATATACATGAGTTCTAGACAGCTTGAAATGAACTGAAAGTTTTCTTCAGATATACAATGAAAAAGCAATGGACATTTTACTTTGGTACTTATTTTTGTAAATGGTGAAAATAGGAAGGTAAAACAACTGACTATCCCTTAAAATGATAAGGTTAATATAAGCCTACATCATTAATGTAGGCTAGTTTAATACACAAAATTGGCTTTAGAGAGCCATGTTACACTCTGGAATGAACTACTTAATTTTAACATTTTACATTTGTGCCTTTAAATTATGGTGTTGGCTTTTTTTGGTTGGTCGGTTAGTTGTTTGGTTGGCTGTTTATTTTTGCTTAGTTGGTTCATTGGTTGGTTTCTATTTCTTTTAGGCATGTCCATGAAGACAATCCTCTAGAGATCAGCATTTTAAGCTTTTATTAATGACAGCTTGTACTAGGACACAAATCTTTTAGACCACATTTGTGAAAGGAGACTCACAAAATCAATAAATAAACTAGGGATTTTTAGCAGTACTTGAAGAACAAGATGAGAAGATAACTGTTGTAATATTGATATCCATTTAACGTGATGTTGTCTAAAATTATATACCTAATACTGGAAATTCTCTGTCCCAATTGTATGTTCATGTTCAGGTAATCAAAATGTTTTCAGTTTTAGCTAAGCAATGTGATAAATTGCCCTTACATGCATGTAAACAACAATTGATCACCTTTAGCCACTGTTCATCAACTCTACTGATAATTCTAAAATATATTAAGTATTTACCCCAATTTATAGTTTTACAAAGAAAACAAACGCAAAACAAAACAAAACAACAACCAAAAAAAAATGGAATAAATGTGTCTTTTTGACCTTTCCAAAACTTCAATGTTCAATTGGTGATAAAAAATTCTATGACTGTGCTAAGCCGTATTCATTTCCATAGCAATAATGGACTTGGGATACAGTAGTTTTCCTGAACATAGATGAAAATAGGTGTTTGTACACTTGGCAATGGTATATTCCAGCTCCTCATCACAACGGGGAGACATGGCATTCTTACCTGGAGAGCAATTGTTGTGTTTCAAAGCCATTTTGCTCATTATGTAAGAACTCTTTTTTTTTTTTTTTTTTTTTTTTGTCATTACCTTGATGATAATAAATGTTGAATTACTGGTACTAATGTCTTGTCTATTCTTGAAGCCAGTAGAAACCTGTAGTGTAAACCAGTTTCTGGGAGTGTCAGGTAGAGATTTTATATCAGCATTGATTTTATAAAGATTTTCTTAAATCCAGGTGAAAAATATTCATACTAAAATACCTGATGTTACATGGTTATATGTAAGTAATGTTAATATTCTTGGGAAGACTTTTGTAATTTATGCGAGATTACTCTCTGTGAGTAGTAAAATTAAATTTAATTCATGACCATAACTCTGAGTAAAGCCTAATTCAAAACCATCTTTTTCAAACATCCATTGTTTTAGAGCTTGGAATCTGACTGTTAGTATCGTTCACTGGTAAAAATGAATATTCTTTTCACATTAAAGTGTTTGTTTGTGCACAAGTGAAAACTGTTTTAAGGTTCTTTTAAAAATATTACCAGAATTTGATTTTGTTTCTTTGGTCACATCCTTTGATGACAACATTTTTACTATTTCATTTAATTTGAATTTGCATTTTCACCATTTCATTTAATTTGAGTTTCTTGAAGAATGAAGACATCATGTGTGCCATAATCTTTATAATTCAACAGTTATATCTTTAGAGAATGTGTTAAATAAATATTTGAAATATGATGAAAGCTGTACTTCCACACCCTAATTTTGTTCTGCTGAAAAAAATCAGACAGTTACTTCCAACCAATTGGATGGCTGGAGCAAGACATTGATTGATGATTTTACATGTCTTTCATTTCATTCTAGCAACACGTGTACAGTATATACCAAATTTTAGACAGGATATATATGGAGCAGCTTTCTCTACATCTTAACTCTAGTGAGGTATCAAAGCACTCATGAGAATCTATTTTAATATTATAATTATGAATTATCAAAGTGATGGACACAAATGAAACTGCTGGGTAATGCTGAGCACTGAAATTTTGTGAGTGATATTATAATGATGGATAGTGCTATTATTTAAGTGGAAAGATTTGAGTGTCTGTTTATGTGTTGGATGTCTCCATGCCATCAGTATATGTAATGATTGTGCCACTGATGCAGATATACATCATTCGTCATGACTGGAACAGGTAAACTCTGTCAAGAGTTTCAGATTAAGAACATGCATTATAGTGCATTTGAATTACGACATTAAACTACATGATCTGCCCCATTTTATCTCCAATAATTTCTATGTTTTATGCTTCATATTAGCATTAGGTCAGGTGAAAGAGTTCAGAGAGTATGTGAATATTTGTGTACATCAAATTCTTGTTTTATAACAGTTGCAGTTCTCACCTACTCTGTTGCTCCATTCTGCTTCACTGTGCACTCAGTTTTCATATTCAAAATAGATGTCAGTAAAAAATAGCATATCTTGTTTGGTTTGTGGCCCAATCAACACTCTTAGTTACTGCCTGTAACTGTCACAACATAACTCAAAATGGAATCCATTTCACTGAGTCTAGTTTCTCATCTTTGCTCTAAAACTTTCTCATAGCCTCATTGCTTTCCTGCTTATATCTGAATGAATGCATATAATAACTCTTTCTTCTCAATACGTTCAGAAACATATTTTGGAAAATGTTTAAATTTCCTCTGCCTGACACCTTATGCAAAAGGTGTAAACTGTAGGTGTAACCACAAAAGATGTAACTGCTACTGTTCTGATAGAGTGTATAATTCACGAAATATGAAGATGGTATCTTCAGCTTAGTCCAGCACAATTCTCAACTGTATTGCAAACCTGGAAAACAGAGAAGAGGCTATAAGTATTAAATAGGTAATGGAGGACAAGTGGGGCTAGCATGGTGGTGAAACACAGTTTTATATAAATAGAAGGATGTTAAAAAGTTTTAGAAGAGTACTTAACAGTCAGGTCTATTAAATGTTGCTGGAGATCTTCCCAGATTTGTGAACAGTTGCATATAGAGCTTTCTGAAAGATAGATAGGTATCATTTATAAGGTAGTTGGCGTGACAAACCTTTGCTACCAGCAAAATAATTAACTGTATGTTTGTTAAATATAATGACAAAGTAAATGTTCAAAAGTATTTTTTCTAGGAAAATATGTTTCTTGACAGCATTTTTGCATGCTTATCACATTTTACTTATACCAAAAATACTTTTTCTTTTATCATAGAATGAATCATAGAATGGCTCGAGTTGGAAGGGAACTTAAAGATCATCTAGTTCCAATCTCCCTGCCATGGGCAGGAATGCCACCCACTAGATCAGGTTGTCCAGAATCCCACCCAACCTAGTTTTGAATACCTCCAGGGATGGGGCATCCACAGCTTCTCTGGGAAACCTCTACACCTCCTCTCTTTTAGTTTTAAACCATTGTAGTGGGTTTACGTGGCACAGTTCTGGTAGCAGGGGTGCCATAGGGGTGGCTTCTGTGAGAAGAATCCAGAAGCTGCCCCATGTTAGATAAGGGTCCCACAGCTGGCCAGAGCTGGGCCAATAAGTGACGTTGTTTGTGCCTCTGTGAGAACAGATTTAAGACAGGAAAAAAAAAAATGCTGGGGAACAGCAGCTGGGAGAGAGATTGGAGTGAGAAACAGCTTTGCAGTCACCAAGGACAGTGAAGGAGGGGGAGAGGTGCTCCAGGCGCTGGAGCAGAAAAGTTCCCTGTGGCCTGTGGTGAGGGACATGGTGGAGCAGGCTGTCCCCCTGCAGCCTATGGAGTAACACTGTGGAGCAGAGCTCCACACTGCAGCCCGTGGAGGAGCCCCCGGTGGAGCAGGGGGATGTGGCCTGGAGGAGGCTGCAGCCTGTGGAGAGGAGCCCATGCAGGAGCAGGGTGTCTGGGGGAGCTGCCACCCATGGGGGACCCAGGTTGGAGCAGTTTGCTCCTGGGGGACCCCATAGTACGGACACATATCCATAGCGGTTCTTGAAAAGCTGCTGCCTATGGGAAGCCCCCACAGGATCAGTTTGAGACGGACAGCATCCCATGGGAGGGACCCCACTTTGGAGCAGGGGATGAGAGTGACCAAGAAGGAGTGGTGGAGACAAAGTGCTATAGACTGACTGCAGCCCCCATTTCCCCATTCTCCTGCACCGCTCAGGGGAGGAGGTGGAAGTGGGTGGATGGGGGGAAGACATTTTTGATTTCTTTCCTTTGTTTCTCATTTCTCTAGCTTGTTAGTAATAGGCAATAAATCTTACTGTCTCCGTACTCTGAGTCTGTTTTGCCCATAACAATAATTGTTGAGCGATCTCTTCGTCCTTATCTCAACCCTTGAGCCCTTTGCATCGTATTTTCTCCCCCTTCCTTTTTGAGGAGGGGGAGTGAGAGATCAGCTGTTGTGGAACTCGGCTGCCCACCCAAGTAAAACCACCACATCCATTCCCCCTTTTTCTGTCATTATCTGCCTGAGCAAAAAGTTGCTCTCCATCTTTTTTTAAGTCTCTTTTACGTACTGAAAAGTTGCAATATGGTCACCCTGGAGCCTTCTCCTCTTTAGGCCAAACATTCTGAGTTCTCTCAGCCTTTCTTCACAGGAGAGGTGCTCCAGACCTCTGATCTTCTTTGTGGTCCTCATCTAGACCCATTCTAACAGACCCACATCCTTCTTTTGCTGGGGACCCCAAACCTGGATGCAGTACTGCAAGTGGGGCAGAGCAGAGGGGGACAATTACCTCCCTCAACCTCACATCTGTTGATGCAGCTCAAGACACGGTTGCCCTTCTGGGCTGTAAATCCATGAGTTCTATTCCCAGTCTGTCCTCATGTCTGGATTGCCCCAACCCAGGTGCAGCACCTTGCACTTCAACTTGTTGAATCCTATTAGGTTCACATGGGCCCACTTCTCAAGCTTGTCCAGGTCCCTTTGGATGGCACCCCTTCCTTCTATTGAATCGACTGCACCACTCATCTTTGTGTCATCTGCAAAGTTGATGAGGGTGCACTTAATCCCACTGTCTATGTCATTGATAAAGACAGTAAACAGCACTGGTCCCAGCACAGACCCATGAGGAACACCACCCAACACCAGCCTCCACCTGGACATAGAGCCCTTGACCACAACTCTCTGGGTGTGACCTTCAAGCCAATTCCTTAGCCACTCATTTGTCCACATTTCAAATCCCTATCTCTCCAATTTGGAGATCAGGATGTCATGTGGGACTGTATGAAAGGCCTTACAGAAGTCCAGGTAGGTAACATTGGTCCGTCTTCCCTTGTCAACTGATGCATCCACTCCATTATAGAAGGCCAACAGATCAGTCAGGCATGATTTGCCCTAGATGAAACCATGCTGGCTGTCTTGGATCACTTCTTTGTCCTGCATGTGCCTTAACGTTGCTTCCAGAAGGATCTGTACTATGGTCTTCCCAGGCACAGAGGTGAGGCTCACCAGTATTAATTTCCCCAGGTCCTCCTTTCTACCCTTTTCAAAAACTGAAGTGAATTTTCCCTTTTTCCGGTCATTGGAAGACTTTAACTGACTCACAGGACTTTCAAATATGATGGGGAGAGGCTTTACAGCTACATTAGCCAGTTCCCTCAGGACCCTGGAAGGCATGTCTCCGGGCCCCATAGACCTGTATCTGTTCAGCTTCATCAGGTGCTCTAAACCTGCTCTTCACTTACAGTGGGAGGGACTTTGCTCCCCCAGCCCTCATCTTCAGGTTCAGGACTCGAGAAATGTGTGAAGCCTGAATGGCATTGAAGACTGAGGTTATGAAATTGTTGAGTATGTCAGCCTTCTCCATATCTGATATTAACATTTCTCCCTTGTTCATCAAATCTCTCATTTGCTTGGCTTTTCTTTTCTGGCCAATGTACCTATAGAATCCTTTCTTGTTATTCTTCACATCCCAAGCTCAGCTCCATCTGTGTCTTGGCTTTCTTGATCCCATTCCTGTACATCCTGACATCATTCCTGTCCACTTGTCCCTGCTTCCACTGCCTGTGCATTTCCTTCTTGCACCTCAGTTTGACCAAGAGGTCCTTGCTCAGCCATCCCAGTTGTCTGCCCTCCCTGCCCGCTTTCTTACACAGGGGATGGAGAGTTCTCATGTTCTATGGAAAACATCCTTAAAGAGGATTTTGTATTATTATTATTTGCTTATTTGTAATAGGAATGGGACAATCTTCCTTTCATTAATTAATCTTTGCAACGGATCACATAACTGGGATAATTTACTGTACTAGACAGATACGTCAGTCTGTTCATTGAGCAGGGAAAAAGATGAGATACTGTTGGACTGACTCGATATCTAAAAATAGCTAAAATCACTCATTGATAAGTAACCTTTTTGTAAGAATTACGTACAGCAACTAACCTATTATATGCTTCAACTAACCTAAATATTTACTAAATAATTATATGTTTGTCTATTATCAAAGCCCACTGTTACCACCTAAACAAAACCTGCCCTTTTATTTTCCATATTTGATCTTCCATATTGATTACTTCCTGAACTTATCTCATCAACCTGTAGCTGTTTCCTACTCATTTATTCTGCTTTACAAAGAGCAATATTTATATATTACTTATGCCAAGATTTTTTCTTTCAGTTTTTTTCTAGAAAATATCACCATGTTTCTACTTCAGATGACCTTCCAGCTGTTTTCCAGTTATGGTAAAAATGAAATATATGCCCCTAAGATACCTTTTTGTTTTCTCTTATTTTCTCTCCCTTCTTTTTCACTCATGCTTAATTAGTATTCATTGCTTACTGTTAAAAATCATGCATAGACATGAAAAAGTGTTTGACTTAATGGCCAAATTTCTTGCACTTTTTTGCTAGTTTACACTGGAATCGTGCTAGTTTGTTTACCACAAAATTCAGTACTACTTAAGTAAACACAGGGTTTCTTACAGAAAAAAAAAAATATATATATATATATATATATATATATAAAGAATATATTTATATATTACTAAGTGTGAGAAAATGAAGTAATAAAGTGTCTTTTGTTAAAAGTGTAGAGCACTGTCATTCTTGTTTGTGATACCCTACAGCCTCCAAAATCCTTGAAAAGCCTCTGTATTTCATCAGGGAAGGATCAACCTTCCCTACATTTCAGGGGAATCATCTGATCTTGTCTTTCCAAATAATATAATACAAAAATAAAGTATTTAAATGAAAAAGACTACTGTCCATTCCAAGTTGTTACTCTCCTTATTTAAAAAATTCTGTTGCTAAGAACTTGTTCCTTATCTGCAGCATATATACATTGTGTGCAAATGTATATAGACTCCTGTAAGGCCATTTAATTTGTGTCATTTTAAATTTTTTACACAAATTGAACAGTACTTTCAAATTGTTAATTTCTTAACTAGATTCAGTGAATAAATAGTTTACATCTACACAGGTTTCCCCACTTTCCCAAAGCCTGAAAGAGTGAAGAAATAAAACACACAGAACCTCAGTTTTGACATACCTTTTTTTTCCTGTATGCTTAGATGGTTGCTTTGGGCATTCATCCCACTTCTCCCACTTCTCCTGTAGCCCAGAAATATAAACCATGATTTTCAGAATTTGAATGCCTTTGAAGGTTTTTTGTTTGTTTGTTTGTTTCCTTTTCATTTTCAGCACAGTATCTTCATACAGTTGATTAGCCTGTAGGTTTTTCTGGGCACTGTACTATGTCCTGGGCCCAGGACTACTTCCACTAGAAGACTATCCCATTCATTTTTGACAGTATCAGCCTGTTAGCTAAACATATAATAGTAAAAAAATACCCTAGGATGCCTATTAGCCCTCAGAGTAAAGACACAAAGTTGACGTGTTAATTTTGCCTGTCAGTTTGCATCAGTTTGTAATGAATGGATGTGATACAGTGTGGTGACATAAAGACAAGCATTGAATCTTTCTATCAATAGACACTTAATTTGCTTTCTTAACAGTTTAACTGAACAGATCCTCCTTCAGCATGACAATGTGTGCACACTCACTAAAGAATATGCCAGCAAAGCACAGAAAAAATGGGATACAGGATCATGTCTCTTATTTCAGTTCATGTGAGATTCTGTCAGGGGCTTCCTAGCAAGAACAACATTGCAGAACATGATCTCTTATATTAACTCTCCTACATTCTGTATGGTGGTTGAGCTTTAGAAATGTATCATTGGTTCTTAAAGCATACTTTTGAAACATACTTTTTAAAATACAGCTACATGTCCTACTATATACATGGCAGCTAATCTTTGGCATTTTTGCAACATCGTTATTTATAAGAACTTTTGGCCTACTGTGATGTTTTGGCAAACAGCAGAGTGCTTGTGTTGTGGGATCTGTTGTCCTTACAACAGGTAGACAAATCCCATCATAGTTACCACAATTCACATAACTTTCTCAAGTAGAGGCAGAATTGCACCTTCCAAAGGAGGCTGCAGCAGGATATACAATTAATTGGACAGTAATAGTATACGTTCTGTTTTCTGTGCTGTATACTAAGCGTCTCCTGACTGATCTTTGCTGATCAGAAGCCTACATTAATTCTAAAGGGGGAGCTTTATTCTGTGAATGATGCTGAGCTAAAACAGTCATGGTTTTTGTTGTTGTTGTTATCGTTGTCTTCTTTTTTTTTTCTTTTTTTTTTTTTCTTTTTTTTTCTGACCTTTATTTTAATTAATGTGAAAGGATTGGGCTGTCTTTGCTGATGTTTTTGTTTGTTCTGTTTTGTTTTTCACTGTATGGCTTTCCTAGCCTGGAATCCACTAAAGCCTAGCATCATTTTCCTTTGAGCACAAAACTTTTATGAAGTCCAGCCAAACTCACTATGTCATTGTCTCAAGTCTCTGACAGTTTACAACATTGTCTCTAGTCTTTTTTCTCTTTGATGTAATTGTAAGAACCTATCATATTACCACTAAGGCCTTTGACTGTGAATAATTTTATTTGGTTTGTAACCTTTATTTGTCTTGTGCTTGCAAGCTTTTAATGGACTGTATACTCTTGTTTTCTTGTCTGTTCTTATTTTTTATTTCCAGTCTCATTTATCTCCTGACATCTACTTACTTCAGTGCCTCCTTTTTCCTATTTATTATCTTTATTCATCTGCAGAATATTCCTTCCCTTTTGTTCTATGTTAATGTATTAAATACTATGAGTGTGGATCTGGCATATCTGCTGCACGTAATCGGGGGGGGGTAGGGAGAGGCAGGAGGGAGGAGGTGGTTTAAAAAAAAAAAAATGAATTATTATCAGTCACTTTCTTTTCATACCTCAGTTTCTTCACAGTGAAGAATTATGGATTCAGTCACCAAACATTCACATCCATTGAGCATTGTTCAGTTAGGGACAGACTTTTAGGCATGCCTGAAGTTGAACAGCACATGAACCTCACTAAGATTAATTCTGTGAGCAGCAATGATGGCGTAATGCAGCTAATATTTCTCTGCCATCCAAAACATGTTTCCTTGAATTCTAGTTGTCACACGGTGCCTCTTCCTGGGACATATTTCCCCATCCTTTTAGACGATCATAGTTTAAAACAGCTGCCACAAAAATACTTATTGTAAGACCAAGTTCCTTGTCCTATACAATTATCCTCTTTAAGCTGTAGCATAACCATTGTGATAACAAAAATAAAAATTTAGAACAATAGTAGTAGTGGCAATATTTTATCAAGAACTAAAATATTTTAACTATTTTAACATTTCATAATGTTAAAAATAAAATATATAGAATAAAATATTAATGAAATGTTACATAATAATATAGACTTCTGTCTCTCTATTTAACAACAGAGACATTTGAGCTAAGTGGCAATTATTGAAATACAGAGTGAAATATAAATTGATTGGTGTATTTCTTCCAACAGCATGAATTCATTTGTATTTTCATATTGCCATCTGTATAGCATTAACCATATTAAATACTGAATTATTCTGAAAATTGGGCTATTTTAGTATCTAAATATATGTGCAAATGATTGTGCAATGAAAAAAATTAATTGAAAAAAGAAACCTCTATAAAATGGAGTATAAGTACTTAATTTTGACTATTTTAAGAATGTTAGCAAAGGTTCTCCAAATGTATAGACATTCTGAGCTGGGTAGAATGTAATGGAAAAGAAACTCTCTTGTTCAGAATCCATCTTCTATATTAGACACATATGCAAGATGTCTCCATTCTAGTTGAATTATTTGCTACTGGGTTATAAAGGTGAGCTTAGCAGTACCATCAGCCATATCAGTGAAGGAATATGACTGTTTAGCCCTTTTAGATGGCAGATATAACTATAACTAGCTAGATTCTTCCAAGAAGAATAGGTTTTCCAATTTGAGAGCTAGTCCCTGGTGTTCTTTTTCTCAGTACTCACTGGGTCACTGTCTTTAACAGAGGCTTATTATTATTATTATTATTATTATTATTATTATTATTATTATTATTTCTTCTCCTGTTGTGTTCAAATTGTTAAACAGTATACCTGACACCAACAAAAAAATAGTGCTGCATAAAAAAATATGGCTGCAGAAATCATGACAGACTAGAAAAAAACAGGGGTAGGGTACTTAAGATTTTTTGGATCATTTCAGCCAAGTAATATTTTTAACAAATTTATTCCAACATTTGTGACATTTTCAAATAATTTATGCATAAACTGTAGCCTTGATCAAACCAATAAATATCTAGAGATCCCAACTCTACCTTAAATTTTGGGAACAGTATTTTGTTAGCTTTGTGAACATTCCTAAGCTGCTGCCACATTTCCTTTCCCCTTTCTTCTCATGTATGATACTTTATTCCACAGAATACTGATGGCTTTCCTTGTAAAGAAGGCCAAAAAGGATTGCAGATTAGTTCTTCATAGAAGTTACAAATTGTCAGTAAATATCCTGGAGTCCTGGAAGGAGTCTCAAAAGATCATCCTGCTTATCCCATTGTCTCAAGGAACACTCATCTAGCGAACTAGTGAATTCTGACAAATGTTTACATAGCCTGTTCTTACTGTTTCCAAGATTTTCCAGATGCCTAACCTGTAATAAATGAATATAGAGAAAATATTCTTGCAGATTTTAAAACTATTGTCACCCCCTTGATCCTCAAATACTCACTTTTGGTTAGCTTATTCAGTCTTCTGGGTAAAACACATTTTCTGCATTTATTTCCATTCTTTCTAGTCTCTGTCTTTTGGACAACACCAAAGCAACTCATACTTTTCTAAAATCTAATCTAATCTACTTCTGAAGAGTATATACTTCTGCTTTATGCTTTCCCATGTGATTGTTGCCTTTATAACAATCCCATGATACTTCTTTGGCTTGAGATCCACTGTAGCTCCTGGCTGCTATCTAACCAGCTGATGTCTCATATATTTATGCAGTACTTAATCCTACTAACATATAGTACTTTGTACTTTTCCCTCTTCAATTTCATCTTAGGTTTTTCACTCCATTGCTTCAATTTGTCAAGATAGTTTCAAATTCTGTTCTTGCCCTTCAATGTACTTGCTCTCTTTCCTTCCTTGGTATTGTTTGCAAATTTAATTAGCACACCCTCTATTGTCAATTTCTCCTTCTAGCCCCAGTCCTGTGGATTCCACTCAACATGCCTGAAAGCAGAAAGTAAACACTAAAAATATTTCTAAATTATCTCCTGTGGCCAATTACATTCCTAGCATGGTATTTATGCATATTGAGGTCAAAGATGGAGAATATAAATGAGCAACTTAGGCACTTAAATTATGTTATAGCATTACACAGAGGGCACTTATAAATACTGGATAATATTAGAAATTTATAACACAACCTTATACCAGTACAACAAGTAAGACTGCATTACATTATCTCTATTTCTGAACTTCTTAAGAATCAAGTTATATTCTAAACAAACATTCATGCAAATTTATGTCCTTTCATCATTGTTTTAAATTGTTTAGTGTGAGTTTAAGATATAACTTTCTATCATTTGGTTCCAGGAGAACATTCACTATTTATCATGTCACACTTTCCGTAAGAGTGAGTAAGTGAATAAAAAAAATTTTTTTCTAAATTGATGGAAATGGCAAAGAAATTTAGAAATAAGTAGTCATTTTTATTACTAGAAAGTATCTAATCTTTCAACTGTTTGTTTACATCAGAACCATATTGATACTCTAAATATGATGATTTGATTTATATATATATATTTTTACTTGCTGTTTATTTCAGTTCTCACATGAATCCCATATGCTTTAAAATTGCAAATATATGTGTATATAATCAGAGAGAGCTCTAGTATCAGTATCTTCTATCTGAGAGTAGCCAGGGCCCTACTCACAGAGAAATATAGGAGAATTAGAGTAGTGGTAACTAATGGAGTCATCTGATCTTAAAGAAAACTTACTTCCTCATCAGTTTGAGGGTGGTATTCTTTGAAGCATAAGGGATTATAGCTCTTTCTAATTTTATCTAAAAGAACTGTGGATGCCCTTTTCCATATAAATGTCTAATCCTTTTCTCAAATCCTAATAAGATCTTGGCTTTCATGATAAGCAGTGATGATCTATTCCAAAGCATTTATGCATTTCTTATTTGTCATGTCTCATGGCAGAACACCACTGACTGTCATTTTACAGCCAAGGAAAATATTCTTCTCTATTTTATCCTACCTGCTTAAAGTCTGTCTAATGATCCTTGTCAGTTTTTATCCAAGGGGACTTCATTGCTTAAGTGAAACACCATATAACCCAGACACTGAACAACAGTCCTGTGCTCCATAAAACCAGGCCCTTCTTTCTTCTGACACCTTTCTAGTACAATTCAGTTCCTGGTCTTTGCCTAGCTTGCCATGCCATAAGAACAATCTTTAATAGCAAATATAAAAATGTGGCAATGACAGCTGTCCTATCCTACCCAAAGGTAAGGAATGTTATCCAGCTTTTATGAATAATTTTTTATTATAGGAAAATAATACTACAGTTTAATAAAATTATCTTTGGATATCCTTGAATACATCTTGCTAGTTCTTCATACCTCTTTTTTTCTTCATAGATGATCTAGCACTCCATTATAGATAAAAGTATAGTCTATGAGATTTTCATCAACCATATACTGACATGTGATTTGGTAGATTTATTTAGCCATGTAATTCCTTTTGTATTCCGTTACAAGAATTTTAAGTAGCTATGTGCTGATTAACTTTGGAGGACATCCAGGAGACAAGCTGTTTCACCATATTTTATTCAAGATGTTTGAACTTCACAACCACAAAAAATAATAAAATAAAATAAAATAAAATAAAATAAATAAAATAAAATAAAATAAAATAAAATAAAATAAAATAAAATAAAATAAAATAAAATAAAATAAAATAAAATAAAATAAAATAAAATAAAAAATAACCCACACCCACGCACTGGAATAAAATTTTGCAGAACTTTTTATATTGCCTCCACTATTTCCTTCTCATTTGCCAATATGCAAATACAGTTGTAAGAGCCTTTACTACAAGGGAATACCTGTATTTAAACAATAAACACAACTGGAAAAGGGAGATCAGTTAAAAGTCAAAAAAAAAAAAAAAAAAAAGGCCACAGAAAATTTGTTTTAACAGAGAAATATGTTTTCAAGCATGTAACCCTTCCTATCTAGAAATAAACTGCATTCATCTGAACACATAGAAACAGCATTGGATAGAGTCATAATGAATATGCATGAACTACCACAAGGAAGTGTACATTAGATGCAACATGCAACATGGTATCTCAGCTCCTGCCCTGACAAAGAGCCATAGCCTTCAGAACATGGTATTACCAATGATCTCGGCAAATTTACAGATATCCCAGAGGGAAAACAAAGGGGAATCAATTGATTGTCACAGAACCTGAGTAAGTCATCTTTCCATCTTCAATAAAGAAGGATGAAATGAAGTACTTGCACAGTGGGTCTGATGGATATGACAGGAAAATGATGTTCTGATTAATGAAAAGAAAAAAATATCAGGTCTATTGAAGTAACTACTGAACACCTCTTTCAGAAAACACCAACAAAAAATCCTCCAAAATGCTAACATTTGTTATGAGCATCCAAGAAGGTACTTGGAAGAGTAATTTTCCATACTCTGTGATTTCCAACTACTTCAAATTACTTCAGGCATTCAAGCCTACTTTTTAGCCCAACCACACAGCAACAACAACATGTGTATTTTTTAATTTATAAACATAGGCTCCTATACAAAGTTATTTCACTTTTTTTGCAAAGGGATAATTTTCACTATTTCCACCTTCAACAACTTACTGTGGCTACTCTTATTTCCAAATAGCCATACTCAGTAACCACAGTTCTGTACATTTTCCTATTTGTGACTTCATTTCAAAGATTCATTCATTCCATTTATTTCCACCACTATCTTTAAATTTCTGTAGCATACTAACTGAATTGAAGCTCATTTCAAAAGTAACTGCTGTGTTTAAAACTTTAGCAAAAGTCATGAAAAATTTAAGGTAGCTTAAAATTTTAAATTTATTTCTGTACATGTTATAAGGTTATAAGCTGCACCACATTAAAGACCTTCATAGAAACCACTTCAATTTATATTAGTGTTTTTTTAATGCCATCACATATTAAAAAATAATTATCTTTATAATTCAAAACTATCATTTTTAGGGTTTATAGATCCCGTTTAACAGAATTTTGCAATTTTATTCCCAGGAAATGAGATGGATTTCATGGACTCCAGTTTTTGTTTGTTTTGTTTCATTTCTTTCAAGGCTTTAGTAAACATTGTTTGAGTGAAAACTTTTCCATTATTACATAGTACAGAATTTCATAAATGTGAGTATATAAGCATGTACAATCATGGATATCTTCAAATAAAAATAAATTCATAGTCTTTAAGTGAGAAAATAGAGTTGTTTATTTTTATGGAATCTTCAGAGGTAGAATAGAAGGCCAGAATGTAGATAAGGAATGGCATCAGCAACTGCAATGACACTGCTTCACCAAATACACCACATTCTTAAACCAAGAATAGAGAAACAGGTGTTTTTTTTCTTCTCGTGGACTAAAAACTGGGGAGATATCCATTTTATCACTGCTTAGTCAACTGAAATATTCTTTCTTGTTAGACTCTGTACAATGCTCTAACTTAAACTTGATATCCACATATTAAAAATAAATAAATATATAAATAAATAAAAAGCGTATAAAGTTGGTTTTGCATATCTTTAAAAATGGCTAAAGTAGCAGTTAAATAATGAAGACAGTCAGAAGGCAAGCTTTCAGACTCAAATGGACAAAAATAGGTGAAAGAGGAATATTACATCTCTCTTTCATACTTACCATCTGCACAGTAAAGCTCTTACTTTAAATTGTTCTGGCTTATTTTCCTGTCATTATGATGAGGATCCTCCAGAAACACCAGAAAGCTTTGCCTGATGGCATCTTAAGACTTCCCATCTAAATCAGTGTGAACATACACTTGGCAATGGCAGCTCTCCTACAGCGTCTCCTGCAAAGGATGAAAATGTGCCATTGAGTTTTCCAAATGAGGATATCTGATGAAAATCTCCTTCCTTCTATCACAGTTCTCTGAAACCTTCTAGACAAGACAGGACAGAATTACATTTTTAAAACATTTTACTCTTTCTTGTATGCCAGCTCTCTATACCGTATCACTCACTATTCAAATTGTCATTTTTCCTACTTTGGATCAACAGAAGAGATGTGTATCAAAACATGACTTTATTTGTATACAATAATCACTATGTGTGCCCCATAGTTGCCATTATGCCATACTCTGCTCTGCAAGAAAAGGAATCCCAGACCTTTCTTGGTCTCATAGAATGGGAAAACTGTTTTCACTACTGTAAGTAACTACCGAAAAACAGCAGTCACAGAAGTCCCTTGTACATCTCGAAGCTGAAAACTTACAGAAAGCAATCTGTAGTAAGTATGATACTTACTACAGGTTTCAGGTTTTAAGCTCTGCCTTTGAACTTTGGCCTTGTCTGGAATAACCAGTTCATTCATATGAACATCACTGTGGCTTAAGATAATCAAAAAGAAAAGAAAAGAAAAGAAAAGAAAAGAAAAGAAAAGAAAAGAAAAGAAAAGAAAAGAAAAGAAAAGAAAAGAAAAGAAAAGAAAAGAAAAGAAAAGAAAAGAAAAGAAAAGAAAAGAAAAGAAAAGAAAAGAAAAGAAAAGAAAAGAAAAGAAAAGAAAAAAGGAAAGGAAAGGAAAGGAAAGGAAAGGAAAGGAAAGGAAAGGAAAGGAAAGGAAAGGAAAGGAAAGGAAAGGAAAGGAAAGGAAAGGAAAGGAAAGGAAAGGAAAGGAAAGGAAAGGAAAGGAAAGGAAAGGAAAGGAAAGGAAAGGAAAGGAAAGGAAAGGAAAGGAAAGGAAAGGAAAGGAAAGGAAAGGAAAGGAAAGGAAAGGAAAGGAAAGGAAAGGAAAGGAAAGGAAAGGAAAGGAAAGGAAAGGAAAGGAAATAAATTTTCAACAGCAATAGGAAAAGAAAAAGAGAACAATTAACATGCATGCACATAGACCTTGAGTTTGCTTAAAAGATGCTAGATTGGGTAAGGTGAAAAACAGATCTTCTAGTCAGCTTCTTCAAGGAGTTACCTGCTTTATAAGACAGAAACCTCAAGAGAAGATGATGTAATGATGATGTAAATTCTTTTTCCTCTCTTGCTGAAGAGTTTTCCCAAAAATACATCTGATGCAGCATCTGCCCTATTATCCATTCTTATGTACTGAGAAGCATTTTTACGTGACACTAAATCCACTAAAGAAATGGGCTTAAAGTCTGAGTAGAGGCTTTATGGCTATCATTTCTTATGGTGTGAGATGTGTAACAGGGAAGTTACAGGAGTTTTTCCTTCAACAACTAGGCAGGATTTACAGAGCATAAATGAATATAATCCCATAGTTCTGATTTTTCTTCCTTCTACAGATAAGCACATACAGCTATGTTCTTGGTCTCTCTGCATTCTAATGATATAACAATTAAGCAAAATAGGCATAGAATCAGAATGCTTTTTTCACTGACTCATCATCTTAGTGACATACACAGACTGAAATTAAACTCTCAAAGAACTCAGTGTGACCATGCTATTCTTATTAAATCTTTCACATCTCTTGCTATTTTCATTGTCTAGACTTCAATCTTTTTTCTCCTTAGTCAACTTTCACAGAATCACAGAATTGTAGGGGTTGGAAGGGACCTTGAGAGATCATCGCGTCCAACCTCCATGCCAAAGCAGGTTCCTCAGAGGAGGCTGCCCAGGTAGGCATCCAGACGGGCCTTAAATATCTCCAGAGAAGGAGACTCCACAACCTCCCTGGGCAGCCTGTTCCAGTGTTCCATCACCCTCACTGTGAAGACGTTCTCTCACATGTAACTGACTGAAGGCATTGAGATAAAGTCAGTTTTCTTCCATATACCTCATAATGTATGGAATATTTTTAAAACACAATTTATATATAGCCAATTAATTGTAAAACATTTTTGAAGCATAAAAGGTAATTTTAAATGGAAATATTGATTATCAATTTTATTTAGCTATATTTCAGCATAAAAATACTGAGGCCTATATGTCTTATCCTTTCTTTGTATTGCCGTATTGCTGGGCTAAGAATAAAGTGTACAGGTTTTACACAAAGTCTGAATCTCTGGGTGCAAAAAGAATCTTAATATGACTGCTTTTACAGCTGAAGTAAAACTTTGTTGACAGTGATATGTGGTCACAAACTGAACAGCCTGGATTTGTCTGTAAGTATCATTTTTGCCTACCTTTTAATATGTAGTACAGGGATTCACAGTCCAAATAATTAAGCTGTATACCATTTACCTCCATCACTAAACCCACATTTTGACACTTTTATGTCCTCTGCCTCCCCAGTGCTTTCACTATAAATTTTACTTTGACAGCTGAGGGCACTTAGTCTAACCTTCTCTTGAGCGCTCATCTCTCCAGTTACCTGTATCTAGCTCCCATATAACTGTCAGCTCTTGCCTTATAAGCATTTGTAGTATGGATAGGATTGCTTGTGCTGCATAGTAATCTTAAGCTGGAAAGGAGGCTTTTCACTGGTTGCCCTGAAAGCCTGACCACCTCTTTTTATCATGAGTCTCCTCTTACAGAATTATTTTTCCTTCCTTACACACCTTCTTTCTCTTCTTTCTGGCATACTATTTTTTTTTCAGTTCAACACGCTGTCTTTAACCCCCACCCCCCGCTGCCATTATAATATTTCTGATTCCAAAAATATTTCCTCCATGCCCTTTAATCAACCTTTTTTGCTTGCTTAAGGAGAATTATATGTACCTAAAGTCTTTCTTGAGATTGCCAAATGCAGCATTAGTAATTGTGAATCTCTGCTGCCTCTCAGTTGCCTAACCAGTGAGTACCAGCTTACCCCATCATAGACTGATAGCTGAATAACCAAAATAGAATGGCCACTGTTCTCCTGGCCCTGTGGTTGGTTTTCAGTTTATTGATGGTTTTTGAAGTAAGAAGAGTCAGGCTGGCCAAAAAAATTGCTTAACTATTGTTCAAAGCTTGTGGACTGTACATGTATGTTTCACATCACATATATCTGATGAAGAGCATAATGCTCCCCTATGATGGCATTCTTCTTATTGTTCCCCCAATTATCTTTCAGTTGCAAGCAGACCAATTTCTTTCATTTATCCATTCCTCACATTTCTTTCACTAACCCACTTGGCAGCATGAAGGAGGCTGGAGTGGATCCAAAAAGGTTTTAGCATCTGTAAATACTGAACTGCAATGCTAACCCTTTGCTAACCCAGGAAGTTAAGTAAAATCTCTAAAACTAAATTAAGTATATAAGCTCCCTATACACTGTTAGACAAAAGTTAAGCTTCAGAGAATGAAGTACAACAGCCAGCGAGCTGAGTAGGAAACACAGCTAAATAAGGCAACTAAGGATAGGAGTATATCTTAAACTTACTCCTCTTACAACTTTGATTATCACTTTTCTTTGTAAAGTCAAGTAAATTTTTTATTTCAAGCACTTTAGTTTTGGAAAGGAAGAGCTATTGTATGTTTTCTGAAAAGAGGAGGAAAAAAAAAAAAAAAAAAAAAAAGAAGAAGAAGAAGGACCTGGCCATGCTAATCCTATGCTAATCCTGTTCATTGTTTTGCAGTCAAGTGCTTAGATCATTTACCTGGATGGCTTAGGAAGAAATCTGTCCTTCCTCTGCCAATGTAAAAGAGCTATTCTTGTGCGGAGTTATTTAATCTTAGCTTTTGCAGGGCTATATTCTTAACGGAATAGGCATCCTCCTTCCTCCAGTTAAAGCTGTGCTATAGCACTGTGTTATGTTTCTGCATGTATTTATTAAATGAGAAAGTGAAGATTCATTAGAACACAGGGAGAGCAGGAATAATTGTGTATCTTCAACCTAGTGATTAAGGTGCTCACATGGGAGTGGGAAAGGAGAGTCTGGTTCCAGACCCAGCTCTACTCTTCTTATGTACACTAAGTTAAACACACCTTCAATTCCTTGACTCTGAGACAATATGACAAGGCATGCACTACATTCATATTACTAAGCCAGGGCTCCTTTTCTGAACAGCTGCTCTCCAGCTGGGTGGCCATCAGCATGTGCTTGGGCTTTTTCCTCCACCAGTGCAGGACTTTGCACTTCTCCTGATGAACTTCATGAGGTCTAAAGACCATTTCTCCAGTCTGTCCAGGTGCCTCTGGTCCCTCCCACAACCTTCTGGTGTATCCACCACTCCTCACCATTTGTGTCATCAAGAAAACTTGCTGAGAGTAAGCTCCACCCCATCATCCAGCACATGCATGCTGTGGATGGACCCAGTACTGGACCCAGTACTGACCCCTGGGGTACACCACTAGCCTCCAACTTCACTTTGCGCCAATGATCACCACCCTCTGGGCTTGTCTGTTCAGCAAGTTTTCAATTCACCTCACTGTCTCCCATACATCAAGAGCTTGTCTATGAGTATCTTATGATGATAGATTCCAGTGCTGCCATTGTTTGATTTATTACTACTGATTAAGACGTAGTATTTAAGTATCTAATCTAATACTTAAACAATCTAATGATTGTTTCTGATAAAATTCATAAAACAGTCTCTGGACTATATCAGGCTGGACTGTATAAGATAACTGCAACAAATTTTATTTAATAGTGGAAAGGAGCAAATATACACTTAAATAAAAATACAATTAAGCTAAGAAAGAAATTGTGCAGATTAAATTAAGGTTGCAATTAATATTAAATCAATAGTTTCAAATTATCTCATCACCCAAAGTACTGAAACAGGTAATCAAAACAAGTTATGACACTAAAAGATATTACTTTGTGGCCTCAACTTAGAAAACGTAGAGTAGCCTGGCTCATTTTTTGTTATATCCCAATGTTATAACTAATGAAACCCACTGGTTTAGGTAATGAAGAGCAAAAATTATCTAGATTGCCAGTGTCACTTCTTATTTTGTGTTTACACCATCCTTATTTGGATGCTCAAGGCAGAAATAATTATATCTTCTTTATTTTGTAAAACTATAGGCTGCCCTTCCAATTTTAGAGTAGTTCTTTATTTTCCTTCCATTCCCAGAGGAATAGAGATAGCACACTTAACCTAAGTGTGGCTATTAATTTTATGTGATACCAATGTTTTAAAAAGCACTATTTTAACCCAGAAAGAGCTACTGAATTTGTAGTGACACTTAGGTTCTTGTCTTGCAGATACTGGGATGACCCACACCTGTTCACTCACATATCCTGCCTAGCAAGAGAAAAGTCACAATAGCAGAAGATTAAATCAAAGAACAAAAAACCTTTTTAGGCTCTGTGGCAGTTGATGTTTACATCTTAAAATGTGGGTAAGTTCTTCCATCAGTGTTTGGATAGCTGAGACAGCTGACTGAAGTGTTTTACTTCCTGCCCCAACACCTTTCTAGAGACAAACGTGGATTCAGCAGTTGTTATTATGAGAGAAAGAATGGGAGGAAGGGGAAAGGGGGGAACTTTTGCCATACTTTGTAGTGATTTTTCCCTGTTTATTCTCCCTTAGTAATAATCTTTCATGACCAATTAAGTTAATTGAAATAGTAAATGAGAAACAAGTCATCGTTTTAAGAGATCACCTAAATTTGTAACAAGCAAGCACTTTTTGATACCACTGCAAAATATGTTTCTACTCAGAGTTCCATATTATCATGTTCTTTCTTGGATGCACCAATTGGCTACCTTCTGCAACATACAAGACTAAGCAAACAAATTCTGGAGATACGCTTTTTTGTGTGTGTTATTTTCTTTTGGGTTTAATTGTTGCATTATAGTGTGGGAAGTCATATATCTTAACAAGTTAACTTGTTAACAAGCTAACGTCTGATACCCAAACTTTTAAAGTAAAATCAGGATATCCAGTTGGAAGAGACTTATTTACCACTGTACTAAGTGCCTGGAAATAATTGAATTTTTATCATTTAAATTGTTAAGAGATTCTAAAACCAGTTCTGTTATTGTTGATTTACTTTTCTACATGGAATTGATGTCAGACTGCCAAGATAATTGGCCTTTCCCTTTCCGTCCTTTCCAGTGCCTTCAAATTTCATGCAAACATTGTAATTCTACCTGACATCACTGATTTATATCAGTGGGTCCAATGGGGACATCTACCATGTTATTTAATAATTTTGTCCAATCTCAGATGCATCATAATTTTATATTGTTATTTCAAAAAGACAGTACACCATTAAGTTTCTCCAACCTGCTTTGAAAACATGGAATTGCTGACAATTATTCATTTGCTTAGAATTATTAAATAATAATTCATGTCAATCACTCTTTTGTACTTCAAAAATATCAAATGCATCCTTTCTATCTTTCCACTCTGCATAAGACAAGCTTACTTTTAACTGAATTTCTATGTTCCTTTTTCCTGACTTCCACATCTGTTCCATGATAAACAGCTATAAAACCATAAAAGTAAATAAAACTTTTTTTTTTTTTTTTTTTCCAAAGCTCCCATACATTTTATTCTTTTCCCTGATGAATTAATAGACTATGAGAATTATGAGACTGTTCTTAGAGGTAAACTCACTCAGTTAGAGGGAAAGATTTAGTTCAAAATGATTGATATAAAATTTTATTTAAAAAAAATAAAAGTCTTAACTAGAAAAAAAAATGTACATGTGTTTGCTTGGAGTTCTAATGTTGACTTTAGAGGTGAGCATATGAAAGGGCACAGCAAAAAGAAATCGTGTACAGAAATATAGGCAATTTTTCAAGTCAAAGGTAGTCTTACCACTAATTTCAGTACCATTCGGTTATCCCTTAGAGTCGAATGGAGCAGAGAGAACAACATCAGGAAAGAGGAGAACAGGAAATTGAAATTTAAGGACATTATAAGGGAGAGCAAAAATAGTAAGCAACACAAAATGATTATGTAGACAGTACTGAAAAAGACATTTTGTTTGTTTAAATATAGTTACTGTTCTACAAATCATCCTTGCATCCATGTAGTGGTTTTTGTTTGTTTGTTTGTTTGCTTGTTTGTTTTTTCCTAGAATCAAGCATTAGGAAGACAGCTTTGGTTTTAATTGACATTTTTTCTTTTACTTACTGTACTCTACAGTTTCAAGAGCATTATCTCTTGAGTGCAAGGACTTTCTACTCTTTTTATAGGAAAAGCTGATGGGTAATTTTACAGCCTATGCTTATTTCTGGTGGGAACAAAAAAAAAAAAAAAAAAAAAAAAAAAAAAAAGATGAAAAGTAAATGAATTTTATCTTTGCTGAAACTGGATAATCTTAGCCTTCTTCCTGTTCATATCAGCCTGAGAGCCTGAGAGAACTTTTTTTTCTTTTGTTAAAGATTTTCATTGCCCAGGTATTTACACCTGAAACATACCCACATCATCCCTAATAACATGCATGTTTACATCCATTTCCATTTTAATACTGTACACATTATGCATGCTATTCCAAGAGGCTTTAAAAACAGACTGCATTTAGCGATGTCAACAGTGATGTCAAATAATCTCAGTAATTTACAAACAAGATAAGTTTTAATCATTAAACTTACTTAATGTTTAACTTGGTGAAGTATCCTATATAATACTTAATAATTCAAAATTTCACCCAATACCCAAAATATGTATAAAGTGTATAAAGTAACAATCAAATCAAGATTTTTCATGTGTGCTTTCACATCCTTCAGACTGGCATATTTATGAGAAATGTAAAATTACATGAACAAAATATTTATATTTCTTATTCTTTTTTGTTTTTAGATAATAATTTATTACTAATTTGATCATTATATCCTGTATTTGAACAGAAATTATACTCTTATACTTATTATACTTTTGATCAGAAAGGTGAAGCTTTTTCTGATCAAAGAGTAATAATATCTAATATTATTATAGAGATAATATTATTATTACAGAGGTTACAGAATCCTTGCCTGTAAGGGCTTGATCCTTTATCTAGACCTGATTATTACTCTATGACTTGATCAGGGACATATTACCTTCATCATACTAGTACATGAGTTATCAAACTCATAGTTCTGTAAATAGGGCACTTACTTTATATAAATCAAAGGATTCAGAAAAATCCCATCATAAAAATATGCAACAATGTGAAATGTAAATTAGTAACACGATAAGGCAGTGAGAAAAATAGTGAAAATAAACTCTAAAGCAATTTGGAAATCTTTAAGAGGAGAAAAGTGGTGACAGAGAAGCACATTTAAATTAAACTTTGGATGAATACTGGATAGTATTTTTCTTCATTACTAATTCCTGTGTCCTACTTTCCTCTGATCATTTAATTGAATACAGTGAACAACAGTTCTCAGCTTGTTTTGGTCCATTTAACTATGACAACATGCGCTAGACCAAGATTTAAAGGCTTTGTTAGAGATGAATACAAGTGAGGCTTTCGTTGCAGTAAAGTGGGTCAGTATTCCAAAATAGGAAGGCTTCAGCATATACTGATTTTGAGTTAAGGAAACAGATTGTTCATTAGTTCTGTTAATTTCTTGACCTGAACATTTTTATAAACATTCACTTTTTATAAAATCTATCAGTTAGGCATTGGTGATGTCATTGTACAGAAGCTGTTTGGATTATTTAATCAAAACAATTATTTATATCCTTTTTATTAAGAAACTTTTCAATGTTTTATTTGGAAATAGATAACTTCTATTTCTTCTATAAGATAACATCTTTTCTTTTTTTTTTTTCCTTTTAAACTATAAAAAGATATATTGAGAGACAGAAAAATAGAAAGAAAAAAAAAAAAAAAAAAAAAAAAGATAACAAGATATTGCCTCTTCTATGACAGGATAATGAAACCACTTCATTTTCAAAAGGTATCAGAGACACGAAATGTATGTGCAATTTATGAGGATTTGAGCAGAATTTGTAAATGAAGCTTAACAGGCTATTTGCCTCACTTAATGTACAAAGCATATAGATTACACTTTCAAAACTTTCTAGAGGTTTGACAGAAAACTGACAAGTAATAAAAGTCAATGCTTTAATTGGAGCTTAGGCTCCATGAAAACCAATCTCACCTGCAGTGAGGTCTTGGAAGTAAATACCTTTCAAGGGTAATGAATACCAACACAACATATAAACATGTAATGTCATACACAAACACATATGCACATATTCTAGAGACTACTAGTAATGAACATTTTACAGAAGGTGCTCAGCACCTTGCTGGTGTGCAGCCCTGGTAGCAGTGCTGAAGTCATCAAATGCAAGAGAATTAGATGACTCCTGTCCTTCTACAGTAAATGTCACCATCTATCATGTAATAATTTTCCAACTGTTGCAGTTGCACATTTCAGCTTCCCAACCTGGTATGCCCCTCTGACTATTACCCTCTTTTGATAGTCCAGCCGGGCAGTGACAACATCGAAGAGAGAAGCCTCAAGGCTATCAAAAGAGACTTTAGGGGACTGGGTCGGTTAGTGGATGGAGCAGGAGTGCAGGTGGTGTTTTCATCCATCCCTACGGTGGCAGGGAGGGGTTCAGAGAGGACACGGAAAGCCCACCTGTTAAACACGTGGCTCAGGGGCTGGTGCCAACACAGAAATCTTGGGTTTTTTGATCATGGGGCACTTTACTCAGCACCTGGCCTGATGGCCGCAGACGGGTCCCTATCTTTTAGGGGAAAAAGGATCCTGGGCCAGGAACTGGCAGGGCTCATTGAGAGGGCTTTAAACTAGGTAGGAAAGGGAATGGGGCTGAGGTTAGGATTGTTGGGGCTGAGCCAGGGGGAATGATGGCAAGGCCGGAGGATAAGGCAATGGCCCAGCTGAAGTGCATCTACACCAATGCACGCAGCATGGGTAACAAACAGGAGGAGCTGGAAGCCATTGTGCAGCAGGCAGGCTACGACTTGGTTGCCATCACAGAGACGTGGTGGGACCAGTCTCATGACTGGAGTGCTGCAATGCCTGGCTATAAGCTCTTTAGAAGGGACAGGCAGCACAGAAGGGGTGGTGGTGTGGCTCTCTATATTAGAGAGTCTTTCGAGGTTGTAGAACTCGAGGCTGGGAATGACAAGGTCGAGTCCCTTTGGGTTAGGATCGGCAGGGACAACAAGGCTAGTGTCCTGGTCGGGGTCTGCTATAGACCGCCGAACCAGGATGAGGAGACGGATGAGGAACTCTACAGGCAGCTGACAGAAGTTGCAAAATCGTCAGCTCTTGTACTCGTGGGGGACTTCAACTTCCCTGACATATCCTGGAAGCACAACACAGCCCTGAGAAAGCAGTCTAGGAGGTTTCTGGAGAGCGTGGAAGATAGCTTCCTGACGCAGCTGGTTAGTGAACCTACCAGGGGTGATGCCCCGCTAGACCTTCTCTTCACAAACAGAGAAGGACTGGTGGAGGATGTGATTGTCGGGAGCTGTCTTGGGCAGAGTGACCACGAAATGGTGGAGTTCACTATTCTTGGCGAGGCCAGGAAGGGGACCAGTAAAACCGCTGTATTGGACTTTCGGAGGGCTGACTTTGAGCTGCTCAGGACACTAGTTGGTGGAGTCCCTTGGGAGGAGGTTCTGAAGGGCAGAGGGGTCCAGGAAGGCTGGGCGCTCTTCAAGAGGGAAATCTTAATGGCGCAGGAACGGTCTGTCCCCACGTGCCCAAAGACGAGCTGGCGGGGAAGAAGACCAGCCTGGCTCAACAGAGAATTGTGGCTTGAGCTTAGGAGAAAAAAGAGGGTTTATAATCTTTGGAAAAGTGGGCAGGCCACTAGGGAGGACTATAAGGATGTAGCGAGGCTGTGCAGGGACAAAATTAGGAAGGCCAAAGCTCATCTGGAGCTCAATCTGGCTACTGCCGTTAAAGATAACAAAAAACGTTTCTATAAATACATCAACACAAAAAGGAGGACTAAGGAGAATCTCCATCCTTTACTGGATGCGGGGGGAAACTTAGTTACAAGAGATGAGGAAAAGGCGGAGGTGCTCAGTGCCTTCTTTGCCTCAGTCTTTAGCGGCAATACCGGTTGTTCTCTGGATACTCAGTACCCTGAACTGGTGGAAGGGGATGGGGAGCAGGATGTGGCCCTCACTATCCATGAAGAACTGGTTGGTGACCTGCTACGGCACTTGGATGTGCACAAGTCGATGGGGCCGGATGGGATCCACCCAAGGGTACTGAGAGAACTGGCAGAGGAGCTGGCCAAACCACTATCCATCATTTATCAGCAGTCCTGGCGATCGGGGGAGGTCCCAGTTGACTGGCGGCTAGCAAATGTGACGCCCATCTCCAAGAAGGGCCGGAGGGCAGACCCGGGAAACTACAGGCCTGTCAGTTTGACCTCAGTGCCAGGGAAGATCATGGAGCAGATCCTCCTGAGAGTCATCACGCAGCACTTGCAGGGCAAGCAGGCGATCAGGCCCAGTCAGCATGGCTTTATGAAAGGCAGATCCTGCTTGACGAACCTGATCTCCTTCTATGACAAAGTGACGCGCTGGGTGGATGAGGGGAAGGCTGTGGATGTGGTCTACCTTGACTTCAGCAAGGCTTTTGACACCGTCTCCCACAGCATTCTCCTCAAGAAACTGTCTGCTCTTGGCTTGGACTGGCGCACGCTTCGTTGGATTAGAAACTGGCTGGATAGCCGGGCCCAAAGAGTCGTGGTGAATGGAGCCAAGTCCAGTTGGAGGCCAGTCACTAGTGGCGTCCCCCAGGGCTCAGTGCTGGGGCCAGTCCTCTTTAATATCTTCATCGATGATCTGGACGAGGGCATTGAGTGCACCCTCAGTAAGTTTGCAGATGACACCAAGTTAGGTGCGTGTGTCGATCTGCTTGAGGGTAGGAAAGCTCTGCAGGAAGATCTGGATAGGCTGCACCGATGGGCTGAGGTCAACTGCATGAAGTTCAACAAGGCCAAGTGCCGGGTCCTCCACCTGCCGCGCAATAACCCCAAGCAGAGCTACAGGCTGGGAGAGGAATGGTTGGAGAGCTGCCAGGCAGAGAAGGACCTGGGAGTGATGGTGGATAGTCGGCTGAATATGAGCCAGCAGTGTGCTCAGGTGGCCAAGAAGGCCAACGGCATCCTGGCTTGTATCAGGAACGGTGTGACCAGTAGGGCTAGGGAGGTGATCGTCCCCCTGTACTCAGCTCTGGTGAGGCCGCACCTCAAGTACTGTGTTCAGTTTTGGGCCCCTCGCTACAAGAAGGACATCGAGGTGCTTGAGCGGGTGCAGAGAAGGGCGACGAAGCTGGTGAGGGGCCTGGAGAACAAGTCCTACGAGGAGCGGCTGAGGGAGCTGGGCTTGTTCAGCCTGGAGAAGAGGAGGCTCAGGGGCGACCTTATCGCTCTCTATAGGTACCTCAAGGGAGGCTGTAGCGAGGTGGGGGTTGGTCTGTTCTCCCACGTGCCTGGTGGCAGGACAAGGGGGAATGGGCTTAAGTTGAGCCAGGGGAGTTTTAGGTTAGATGTTAGGAAGAACTTCTTCACTGAAAGGGTTGTGAGGCATTGGAACAGGCTGCCTAGGGAAGTGGTGGAGTCACCATCCCTGGTAGTCTTCAAAAGACGTTTAGATGTAGAGCTTAGGGATATGGGTTAGTGGGGACTGCTAGCGTTAGGCCAGAGGTTGGACTCGATGATCTTGAGGTCTCTTCCAACCTAGAAATTCTGTGATTCTGTGATTCTGTGATTCTTTCATATTCATATACACTTGGAAGGAAAAAATACATAATCAAATGACAAATATCGTTTACTGACATTTACAGATATCATCTATCTGGACTTTTGCAAAGCATTTGACACTGTCCCACATGATATCCTTGTTTCTAAATTGGAGACACATGGTTTTGATGGATGGACCACACAGTGTGTAAGGAATTGGCTGGATACTCGCACTCAAAAAGTTGAAGTCAACAGCTCAATATCTAAGTGGAGATCAATACTAAGTGATGTTTCTCAGGTGTTAGTATTGGGAACAGCGCTCTTTGTCAGTGACATGGACAGTGGATTGAGTGCACCCTCAGCTAGTTTGCCAATGACAAGAAGCTGTGTGGTGCTGTTGACATGCTGGAGGGAAGGGATACCATCCAGAGGGGCTTGTACAGGCTTCAGAAGGGGGCCTGTGCAGACCTCGTGAAGTGTAGTGATAAGACAATGAGTTATGTTTTTAGACTGAAAAGGGTAAGATTTAGACTGAAAGGGGTTTAAATTAGATGATAGGAAGAATTCTTTACTATGAGAGTGGTGAGGCAGTGGAACAGGTTGCCCAGAGAAGCAGTGGATGCCCCATCCCTGGACGTGTTCAAGGCCAGGTTGGATGTGCTTTGAGGCAGGGAGGTTGGAACAAGATGATCTTTAAGGACCCTTCCAGCCCAAACCATTCTATGATTATGTGATTCTATGAACACAGCATTAATACAGCAATAATATTTTTTTTTTCACTTAAAATGACACCAATATGAATAAACCTAAAAAAATTCCCTAAAAAAATTCACAGGCCACTGTTCACCACCTGTTGATCAATGCCTATCCCATCCCCAAGCAGTGGTCCTCCCCAACTCCAGCCAGCTACCCCATGTAACTGTTCATGACACCACATGGTATGGAATATCTCTTTGGCCAGTTTGGGTCAGCTGACCTGGTTCTCCAACCAACTCACACCCTCAGACCCCTCACTGGCAGGGTAGTATGAGAAGCTGAGAAGTCCTTAACTTAGCATAAGCACTACTGTGCAACAATTTAAAAATCAACATTAGTCTCATCCTAAACCCTAAGCACCATACCAGCTACTATGAGAAAAATTAACTATGTCCTAGACAAAACCACTACACTACTTTTTTGCATAAAATTGCCCTATTTATTTATTTATTTATTGTGCAACAGTATTATGTAAATGGCTCTTGGACCAAGGGAGTCTCAGCCAAGGATTAAAAATATGCAGTCCTCTCATTTGCTGTTGAACTATCACCAAAGTTTTTCTTTCAGTGAAAGAACCCAACAGCAGCAAAGACATGTGAGGACAAGAAATCAGCAAGGCAGAGATTGAGATAATGGGAAAAAGTAATAACTCGGGAGAGAAAAATGGAAAACTCATGAAGCACTGTCATGAGAGGGCCCATGTAAACTCTGGAGGACACAGTAAACTCATGACAATGTGAGAGAAAAAAAAAATAAAAAAAGGGCATCCAAAGAACAAGTCCAGAAGAAGATAGTAAGGACAAGTATCCTGAAGAAAACAAGGATGAAAGAGGGTCTGTAGTCACATGGAAAACAGGAGAGACAACTTAAGATTAATGAGGAAGCTCTTATTTTTAAAAGTAGTTGCCCGTGCTTACACACACAATGTTACAGTATACAGTTCTTCAACACCCTAGCAAGGTGCTGCTTTCTTTAGTTGAATTAATCAGCTGCATATCATTTCTCCACTATGCTTAAAAATAAAATAAAATAAAATAAAATAATAAAATTAAAAAAATTATCTGATCTATGAATGATTGACTCAGTGAGATGTCACCAACTTTATTGGTGATTTATTTAGTAACTTTCAAGTGTGATTATTTAAGAAGAGTTCAAAGAGCATATTAAAAGTAGTCAATATTTTAATGCCAAAAACAAGCTACCAAATATTTTCATACTAAATGCCAAGCATTCTATGGAGAACATGTAGTGGAGAAGTTTCTTGGCAGGCTTATTCAACCCCTTATTTTATTTTTATCACATTTATGTTTTGGTATTTGTTTTGTGTATTTATTTTATGTATTGGCTTCAGGAGAATCCTCTTTTAATTTGGCTCACAAATGTTATAAATGAAGTCTCATCTCAATCTGAATTTAGTATTATTTATAAAAGGAATATTTATAAATGGTATAAAAGGCAAGTAAACAGCGCTGGGTGTGCGGGGAGTCTATGCTCCACCAACACGCACACATGAACATCAAACATTCTAAATATATAGAACATTGCTTTTACATACTAAACCCGAGTACACCTATGCATATGTACAATCAGAAAAGGTAACAAACAATCCTTTAAGTTCCATGACTTAACGGTCTCCATTTTCCATTCCTTTTGAACAATATGTCTTGCTTTAAGTTGTCAAGCAACTCGGCCTTCAGGCCTTACGTATTGCATTCTTCCTGGGTTGAAGAAAAGTATATCCATCTCCTTTTCAAGGCCAATAGGGCTTAGGTCAAAAGGCACGTCCGGGTCACCAGGGGGCATAACAGCAAAAGCCTTCGATGGAAGTAGCGGTGGGGGGGGGTGCAATGGCATAGATTGTAGCCCTCTGTGGCTCTAAGGCCTCAGAGATTGCTCACCAGGTGCCTAGTAATCCCACTGCAACCTTGTCATTTTTAGTTGCAGAGTCCCACACCTTGACCTCAATTTGGTCCCATGTTTCAGGATCATAAACTGTCCAATTGTTAACAAGGAGAATAAGCTGTAAGGTTACCAGGACAGTCTTTGTTTCTAAGGATGTATGATTCCCCATAATGCGCAGCTGCTTACCAGCGAGGGGCAGTTGTGTGCACGGGTCCGCTTCTCTCAGTTTGAGCTTCTTTCCAGCTCCAGTGCCACCTGTTTCCAGTGACTTTCTGGACGAGCTCCTCTGAGCAGTTTGCTGAGTTTGGCCGAACCCATCTTCATGAGGCAATCAATGTGCCTGTTCTCTTCCTGGTCTCTGTTCTGCTAGCCTGTTCCTTTTCATTCCTTCTTTCTGCTTCTTTATTGATGACATAACTTCATCACATTGTGTTGCCTTTTTCTTTCTTTTATCTTGAGGGCAGGCTCCCCTCTTATACTCTTCACCCCATAGCAGTTCTTTCAAAACAACTTTTAATTGGTCAAACAACTTTGAATATAACAACAACAGCAAACACACAGAAACTTCCATGCCTTAACTGGAGACTGCATGGAGTCTCCTGAATCACCCTTCTTTGTTCCTTCTAAACTCTTTTACATTCCTGATGGCCTCATCCTTAAGAGTCTGATGTTATCATCAACCATGGGGCGTTCTGACCCCCATGGCCACACTCCCAAATCTCCCCCTTCTTTATTAATAATAACCGTCTTCTTGACATGAATATATATACTCCATATATAACACAAAGTAGAAACCAAGGGTCTGAATCTCAGCTGTTGCACTGACTAGTCTTAATACCTCGAGTGACTGTGTATGTGACTTTAAGTTCAAATATATCCTGAATGACCAAATATCTAAATTCTGAGATTTCCTGCCTCCAAACAGACCTGTTTGTGTGATGCAACAAGGTTATGCAGCAGAAAAATACAAGTAAAAGCAGCAGTAACATTGTTCATGACATGATTATTCAAGGCTTTGAAATGTGGGACTCTGCAGTAAGATTTATTCGAACAAACGAGGTAGTTAGAAGGAACTTCTAATAAGCTTCCTGGAATTTAAATTCTTCTTTAGGATCTCTAGATATTTATACCATGAAAACGTTACCCAAATCTTATCTCTCGTTGTCTCATTTGCTAAGCAACATCTCATTCTAATGGGTAACACAATCACAGGTGGCTTCTCTGAGTGTAGCAATGCCTTCAAGTCTGCTTGCTTAGAGATTTTAGTTATTTGGTTAGATAACTAATATGATGAAGTTTTGTGAAATGAATGAAGTCAGTAAGAGACAGAGATGTGTAACACAGCTCAGGGTATAAACTTGGTCCTACTCCTCACTCACTACCTGACTGTGAAGCCCAATAATATAGTACTGTTACAGCTAGTAAGAGGCCACAAGTTCTCTTTGAGCTGGAAAGGCCTCAGTACAGAGGCTTGTCAGATCTGCTCTGACTGAACTTTGCTTGACCTGCCTGTAGCTTTGTTTTATTTGATTTAGCTGTGACAGCAAATTCTCTAATTCACCAAGTGTCTACAGCTAATTTGCTTTACTTTTGTTTATCTTTCTATGCTGCAATTGAAGCATTAAGTAGCAGTAACAAGCAGATATTCTATCTAACAATATTTTGAATGCAACGCTATATTTGGGGATTGAAGTTCATAAAAAATCCATATTGGAAAGAAAATCAGTTCCTCTTTTAAGCTTCCTTGAGGGTTAAAAAAAAATCCCATTTTTAATGGAATATTGGTAATGACAGCACTGTTTACATTAGAAGGTATGGCATTCAATAAAGTATGTATAGCATTTGCAAATGTAAAGCTTTAATTGACACCCTAACAAGTATAAGAGAGACTTGCAAGAAAATTTGAAGTGTTCTTTGAAATGTGTACTGATGGCTACTTATAATTTCCCTGTATTTTTTTTCTCTCAAAAAGTTGTATTTCTCCATTACTCACAGCATCCCTGACAAAGAAATTTATAGGTCCCTTCAAATGGAGTTCCTGGATGTATTTTACAGTTGTCTGACAATTCAGCCTCTGTTATATACTTCAAATACAAAAGCAAATGTAACAAAACTGCAAACCAACATTAATGAATATTTCCCTCTGTTGTGGTTATGCTTATGTTTAGCCTAACTTTGAGGTTGTATATCAGATTTACATCCTCAGTACATGTCCCTTATCATGTATTTTCAGTGTTATGCTTCTGCTTATGGTCAAAAGCCTCCATAAACAACTTCAAATATTTTTATAAAACACACAGATGTACTGTTAGCAGTTTTCAGTTTTTATCTTTAAGATTATTTAGGATGTAAGACAATCTGTTTAACACCTTTGTGAACTATGTTCTAGTTTGGGAAGCCAAATAAAACAACATAAATGAATTTTTCAAAGAAACAAAGAACTGGAGAAAGATAATATTTGCATTCCAAAGTTTCTTGATCTTGCCAGATGAATTTCCCACACAGAAAATAAAAAGAAAATGGGCACAGCAGTTTTACAATTGTCTGTGAAAGTTAATTCTTCCTGTATAAAACAAGGCTAAAAAAAAAAGATGAATGCAGAATGCAGCATTATGTTGAAATAAGTACATACACGTACACATAAGAGGGAGGGGATAAATTAAGGTCAATCACATTGTAAGTGTTGCATTTCTTAATGTATGAGCAATTGCTATCAGAAGAGAAAGACTGGATGCTTTTTGAATTCACTAGACTTTAAAAATAGAAAAATGCAATAAGCAATCCATCTTTACCTTGTTTTTAATACATCAGTAAAATATGAATTAGCATGAATCTTTAATGAGCAACCTACCAGAGTAAAATTTATAGCTGGTAGTAGAGGGACTTGCCAGCCCTGGGAGAGAATGAGAAATGTTTTGTGTCTGGGAAACAGCATGGGATTAGGCTGTAGTGGCACACGTTCTCATTTTTCTTCACCAGCCAGGAGCCAGTAGCACATTGTGCATCCACAAACTGTAGGTAGTGGAATGCACTCCTGCATATGCAGAAGTCTTCATGTGTATGTGTTATTCCAGGACAAAAGTTCTTCTTCCTATAGGGCTGCTCCAAGTGGTCTCACTCTTCATGGATATTTATTATATCAAGTTAACCAATCCCTTACAGTCTGAAAAATGAAAGAAAGAAAAAGAAAGCAAATAATATTCAACAATATTTCATGAGGAAAATATTCATTCTCTGGAGGTCTTTTCCTGCATGCTAGATTTCAAGTGTCTGTAGCAAGTTATAAACATTGTAACTGTCCATAAAACCATAAGAAAATGAGATGTCATTTATAGTGATAAATATTAGTCACACAAATGCAACTGGCTTGCCATTTCATATAGCATATCCACACAGCTTTATCTCATGCAGGTACCATAGTTGCTCTGTAAGCTAGTTAAGGCTGATTTAGATATGCAGTTAAGTGGAGACATCTCAAATATTTGGATTTCATCCCAGTTTACATATAGATATAGTTGGTTGGGTTTTTGTCCAAATATATTTTTGCAGTCTCCAACAGAAACCAGAGTTTTGGAGTTTCTTTTGCAATGAGATTATGAGAGATTAAGTGTTCAGGTGCCACAGTTGCAGCTGCTAGAAACTACACATATAAGCGTCCATGTCTCTGATCGCCACTTTCCTTTTTTCACTTCATATTTTGCTTCATATTATTTTTTCTAGTATGTTATTAATTTTCTACCCAGGCTCAGATTGTTCATCAAAGAAATCCAAGTCAGAAAGAAGTATCTAGGGCTGTGGAGAAGCATTTTTGTCACTACAAATAAACAATGAGAGTGTTTGAATGACATTCTTCTAGGAAAAAAAAAAAATCACCAAAAAATCTCCTTTTTCATCTTGTCTCCATAAGCACTTAAAACATCTCATACTTCGCTGTTGTTTCCACACTTGCGTGTGATATAATGCACCTAGGATGTGGTAGGAGCTAAGAGTTGCATATGAATGTGATTTTTTAGGTTTTGGAAATTCATACATTTTAAGAAGGTTTTAAATGCTCTTTCACTATATATATATTATTTATATATTACATATATGAGGTATACACAAGGTAATATAAAGTCAAAATTTTTTGTTGTTTTTATCATTCAGTGGTAACCACTGAAGTTTATATAATAAAATAATAATGAATAATAAAACAAACAGAGTGGGTACTATTACCAATGAATGCTGGGCAAGGGAAAAAATATATATTGTGAAATATCAGGAGGATATCTGCAAGAAAGGTTAATTCCCTTCAGTATTGCCTGAACCTTGCAAATGAAGATGACTGTGGATGTAGTTACAATACTAGTCATAATGGAAAGCATACCTATTAGATATTTTTAAAACAACATTTACATTTGTTTGTTTTAGTACCTGAAACGTATCAATTTTACTTGACTCCTGTTTTTCTATGTAGTCTACTCAATAACAAGATATGTAAATTTAATGGATTTATAGGTGTGCTGACAGATTACAGGATCATCTAAGTTCCTAGGCATTTAATAATATTCCATGCTATACTAACAACTTTAAACCCCATTTGCTCAAAGGACTCTGACATATGTGTTTTTTGAGTAGTATTGCTGTTCAGAAATGTGATATTATGTGACTATGGAACCATAAATCATTTCTACATTCCTGTCCCCCTTCTTTTCCCACTCAGACATATAAAAGCTGAACAAAATTTCAGAGGAATGATCAGCAGTAGAAACTTGACAATTTATTCATTTTCGATTCCTTCCCAAGATTTCTAATACCTATTATTTGTACAGCAGTTATCTAAAATTATTCCCTTTCCTCTGTTGAACCAAAATTTGGGACATACAAAATTACTGTACCTGACTTTTCAATGGAAAAGAACAAGAAAATAACAATGGAAGGTAAAGTTCAGGAGTGGAGCATTGGATCCAGTTCTGGGCTGCCCATGACAGACATGGACATTCTGTAGTGAATCCAAAAGAGATTTAGACAATTAAGAAACTGGAGTATGCGTCATACATGGAGAGCCTGAAAGAGCTGTAACTGTTCACCCTGCAGAAGAGAAGGCCTCAGGGGATCTTATCAATGTGTATGGTATCCCACCTGATGGGAGGGAGTAAAGAAGATGGAGCAAGTCTCTTCATTATGATGTTCAGTGACAAGAAAAGAGGTGTTGGTCAAAAACTAAAATACAGGAATTTGCATAAAAACAAAGGTTTTTTGTTTGTTTGTTTGTTTTTTACTGTGAAGGATGGACTAAACAATCTCAAAAGAATCTTCCAACATACGTCATTTTCTGAATTTGTGATTCTATGATGAAAATAAACCCAAATCTGGTATCACATACGATTAGTGAAATCTCAGAATTTCATTCAGAACCAAATCATCTGATTTCCAAATAAAATGAAAGCACAATTATTTCCATATATTATAAGTCAAGCTCATGCAGAACAAATATTTACTAAAAATCTTTGACAGATTTTCCAAAATTTGATGGTAAAAAGTACTGTCAAATTATATAAATGTAAATTTGGCTACTTAGGGCTTAAGGTTGAGTTTCTTAATCTCACATGAACTATGAAATATCAGTGTCATATGAACTGAAATATCAGCTTAGAGTTACTCTTTTTTTTTTTTTTTTTTTTTTTTTTTGTCCTAAAATTAAGGTATATGGTAATATTTCCTAGCTTTTTACTGAAACATTTTTCCTGGAGACATATTTAAGTCCTATACTAAAAAAAAAATGTTTTGTGACTCTACATTATTGGTATGTATAAGGCTCATAAAAGGATGCTAGAGAGGAGAGATACTGAGATTTCTTTTTCTGTGGAAAATAAATATAGCACTTGCAGTTCTAAATTACTATAGCTCAAGTAATTTCGCAATACAATGTGGACAGCGGAGTAAAAGAAAATTGGAGAATAAATTATTACAACCCACTAAAAAATATGTTCACAATAAAATGCTTATATTCTGCAAAATTTGTTTTCAACTGATGTTTCATTTTTAGCACCCTCTAAATTATAGATTTCATATATTTGCAATACTTGAATTGTAAATCTTATCCATACTGCGCCCAATAAGAGAGCAAGCTGTTTTATAAATGTTTTTTTTCTTTTTTTCCTTTTTTTTTTTCTTTCCAACTTAGGTAAGGTGCACTGTCAGTCAAGTGTAATTTTATTATTAATTTTTTTTTTTCAATTATAGTAAGGAAATCTAAACTGCAGTGTCTAGTGGGGTTGCTTGACACAGAAGATACACAAAGGTAAACGAGAAAATACAAACAAACAATGAAACATAAAAAAGTTGCTCTGCAGCACTCTTCTTGACAAAGGAACAGATAAGGATTCTCCCAAGAACTAGATTCCAAATTAGATTGGGTTCTTGAATTTCCCAATTTGGCATCTCTGAATCTTATTCAGCTTCATATATAGTAGAACCACAGCATTTCCACAATCAAATCGTCCTTCATAGGACGAGCAGCCAACTTGTTAAATATGTTCATTACCAGCAAATTCTGGCTAGTTTCTTAAGATTACTTCATAATTGATGTATCTATTACTGAAAATTTTGAAAGCAAAATATTTGCTGGGCAAGAGCTGATACTTTGGCATATTTGAAAGTGTTACAGATGCTAAGTACACAACTCTGCTTTGTTGTCTTAAAAGTTAATTTCTTCATACTGTTCTAGTTGTTTGTAATGAGAAATCACACTGTGATAACTGACAATTTTCCTTTTGCTCCTTGCCAAGAAAAGTAGAAAGAGTTGCAACTCTAGGGGCAAACAATTCAATAAGCTCTCAAAAACAAAAACAGACAACCAAACAAAAATAAAAAAATAAAATAAAATAAAAAAAAATAATAATAATAAAAAAAAAAAACTAGGTCACATGAATGGAAGTGTAAGGATCCCAAATCAGAGGAAAGTGCAGAGACAAAAAGCCTCTGGTCAATCCTTCAGAATCTTATTAGGGTTCAAGATTTTGAAAGCTGGAATTACTAAACCTTCAATAATCCCTTATAAAAGAAAACCACCAGGAGATGGGTCTAGCATGATAATGTGTTAGTATCTTTATAACCGTTTAATTTTTGTTTTGTATGCCAATATCATTCATCCATTCCCACCTGTGGGCCTCCTAGATCCTGGATCCATAGTGGAGTGATGAATGTAAGATGGGAATACCGGAGAGGATAAAGTCATGACTACTCTAGAGACAGATGTGCCCTGCAGAAAATGTTCTGCATCTGTGCTCCCCTGAGTTCCACAAAAATGTGATCAAACGCAAGCTGTCCACTGCAACACTTCAGATTGGCCCCAGGAACAGTCTAGCTCTTTGCCTAAGCAAAGATATTCTTCAGCAGGGCAGTACTTAATATATACCAAAACTGTGCCAACGCTTGGTTTACCAGTCTATTATAGTTACCAGTTTAATTATATTCTAGTACCTCGGAATATTTAATTTATTAATACAGACACAGCCGTAGAGCTTAGTTTTAGAGTGCAAGTGCATAACAGGGACACAAATTGACAGAAGACACATTTGTCAACATGTGATTGAACATCAGAACAAAGAATTGAGGGACATTAGAGTCAGATGTAAGGAGCATTAAAGACTGCGTGCAGGGCTTATAAATCACACAAGGCTCAATTAAATTAAAACAATCTGTTTCTTGAAAATGGAAATATAATTAGGTCACCACAGTAACCTGAACTCTCCCTATGCTTCCTTCACAAATGACTTCTTACTGTTGGTTACTGCCCAGAATTAACATTTCAGTTACAACCAGATTATAATCAGACATTAAAATATAAGATTAAATATGTCACATACTGTTCATTTCGATGGAAGAGGCAGAGATGAAGAACTCTTTCATCAAATTACCAACAGTATGCAGTGGTTTTGTGGAGAATTAAAAAACCTCCTCATTTTAGTCATTACATTTAGTCATTTCTCACACAGTAAAATGAGTGCCTGTTCTGCAGCCATCTGAAATAACATATAGTGTCCAAAATCTACCTGTGTAACCTTTTTATCTTAACAAGCTAATCAAAGCATGAAATCATAGGCCAAGTGAGATAAACTTATTAAAAGGTAATCATTTCTTCTTTCATTTATAATGCAAGTACTTACAGTGCTGTGTACATGTATATATCAACTTGCTTCCAATGGACTGCACCTCTTTAACTTACAAATTCAGTATCTTAGGAAAGAAGCTTGTACTGTCAACAATTTTGTTTATCTGTACCAAGATAATTGGTAGAAAGATACCATACTATAGCAATTATACTAGAGAACATTTCATTCTGGAAATCAGCATCTGCATGATCCAGGCCTGACTGTCAAATATACATATCAGCACTCACAAATAAACCAGTTTAATAGCTTTTTTTTTTTTTAATGATAATACATATTCATATCTGAATAAAACATTGATCCCTAAAAATAAAATAACTTAAACAAAAATGCTCAAAATTATGTTCAGTATGGTGGACTAAAACAACACAATGAGAACGTACAAACCTCTCTGACTGCAGGGCAAATGTATTTTCTTCTGATTTATATACATATCTGCAGGAAAGCAAAAAGACTCTACATTCAGGCACAGCATGGATTTTAAAGGTGCTAAGACACCTTAGCTCCCAATTATTTCAGATTCTGTTTTGGATCATCCTGATATATACAAGAAAAAAAGCTTAGTGGCATCCCTACAGTATATTTTTAGAGCTACACACATAATAATTACTCTTAAATTTATTAACAGACTGCGGCAATGTGATGCATGCACACAAAATCTTTTTATGCACAGCATAATGTAGAAGATGATAGGTAAACAGAGGAAGTTCTATACAGTGTATATCCTTCTGAAAATCAAGGGCCTCAAGTGGGATTTTAAATCACAGATTTAAACAAACAGAAAAATAAAACTAGTCAGTCCAAATACATAGGCAATCTTCTTTTTTAATGGATTTTAAGATATATGACACATCAGCTAAAGTGCAAAGAAAATAGCAGACTTCTATTAAGTTCAAATGACTGAGTAATAAGCAACCAGTCAATCATTTAGGTAAGCTATGTAACACTTGATAGAGGTCAGATACATATGGAGCTGTTTTTACGTACTGCCAAATACATTGCTACTTTGGGCAAAATCAGCCAAAGTGTACAAATCATGACCCATTTTAGGCAATGTGACAATAGTATTTAGTTATTTTAGTTCCAGACCACACATATACAAAACCAGCTGCATTTTCCTTCAAACCTATTGCAATTTTTTACACGATAAAAGAACTTCAGTTGTTTATGCTTAAAGAATATCTAGTTAGACGGTATGTATTAGCTAGGTATAGTTGCTTTTTTCTTTTTTTCCAGTATCTGTCTAGAGTTGTGTTCAAGGAAAGCTTTAGATCAAATTAATGTAAAGGGAAAGCTCACCATGAGGTTCAGGTTTATTTCTAATAAATACTTCTAATCTTTAGAAAATAATAAAGTGTTTCTAAATAAACTGCTTCTACTCTTTCCTACTGTGAACAACAGTAGTTGCCAGAGCAATAGCAAAAGTAGAGCAAGAGACACACGGCTCTGAAAAAAACACCAGCTTCCTCAACTGTTTCTGCTGACCTCAGAGAAGAGATGCAGGTTTGTAATGGTAAGATGAATGTCAACAAGAGCTGAAAGCAGCTTCAAAAGAAAGAGTCAAGGAGCAATTCATGGCCCAAATGGTTTGCAATTACTTCTGCTAGTCAACATGTACAGAAAGGTTGCTTGTCAGCTCCCTAGAAATTGCTTCGGTGCTATTCATTTTCTCTCTCCACCTTGTATAACCCATTTTACATTCTTTTCTTCACCTGACACTAGCAGGACAAAGAAGAAGCAAAACAAACTAACAACCCCCCCCCAAAAAAATAAAAAAAATCTTCCTGTTTCTGTCCCTGAAGTGTAAAAGAAATAAAAATAAAAAAATGCCACCACTATTATTTTCTGTTAGACAGCGGAAAGGGAGAGTATGGAAAAGGAAGAATCAGTTTTTTCAACTTGCTACTGTGATGGATATAGGGGTCAATATAATATTTTTGTATTTTAAAACAAAATAAAACCAAGAAGGGTGAGCACACAAAATAAACAACATAAAATAGAGATCAGTAGGTCCAGCATGAAAGACTGATGCTCCAATAATGCAGAAAAGAGCACCAGACACAACAGTGATGGATTAAGCTGAGGAAAAATAAAAATTAAAAAAAGTTTGATAAAATACTTAGGTGTTTTAATGTTTAAGTTAAAGGGAGAAATAGAAGAAAAGAACAAATAATGGAAATGTTATAAAAAGGGAACACGGTGGAGAAAAAAAGCAAAGGCAAGTAAAAAGTGAGTTGCATTTCAGACAGCAAGTAGAGTCAATTGGAATAAACTACTTATGAAGGCTGATCTTAAAATCTAGGCATTTTCCCTATTCCAGTATACAGTTATTACAAGTAGTAGAAAATAGCAGACATCAGTTTTAAGCTAGGATTGGAAAGTTCCTAAAAAAGGCTAAATCTAATGCTGAGGCTGTGACAACTCTGATTATTCATCTTGTGAAATTTTTATTTAAATAAAAAAGGCTGTAGGTTCCATCAGCTGAAATATCAAAGGTGATTTCCACCCATAATTAAAATTATATGTAAATTTGAGCAACTGATGTCATCTACCTGAACTTGTACAAAGCATTTGACACCATACGACACAACATCCTTGACTCCAAATTGTAGAGACATGGATTTAACAGATGGACCATTCAGTGGGTAAGGAATTGGCTAGATGGTTACACTCAGAAGAGTTGCAATCAATGGCTCCATGATGAGGTAGAGACCTGTGATGAGTGGTGTTCCTCAGGGGTCAATATTGGAACTATTTAACATCGTTATCAACAACATGGATAGTAAGATTGAGTGCACCCTCAGCAAATTTGTGGGCAACTCCAAGCTGTATGGTACAGTCAACATGCTGGAGGGTAGTGAAGCCATACGGAGGAACCTTGGTTGCCATCACAGAGACGTGGTGGGACCAGTCTCATGACTGGAGTGCTGCAATGCCTGGCTATAAGCTCTTTAGAAGGGACAGGCAGCACAGAAGGGGTGGTGGTGTGGCTCTCTATATTAGAGAGTCTTTCGAGGTTGTAGAACTCGAGGCTGGGAATGACAAGGTCGAGTCCCTTTGGGTTAGGATCGGCAGGGACAACAAGGCTAGTGTCCTGGTCGGGGTCTGCTATAGACCGCCGAACCAGGATGAGGAGACGGATGAGGAACTCTACAGGCAGCTGACAGAAGTTGCAAAATCGTCAGCTCTTGTACTCGTGGGGGACTTCAACTTCCCTGACATATCCTGGAAGCACAACACAGCCCTGAGAAAGCAGTCTAGGAGGTTTCTGGAGAGCGTGGAAGATGGCTTCCTGACACAGCTGGTTAGTGAACCTACCAGGGGTGATGCCCCGCTAGACCTTCTCTTCACAAACAGAGAAGGACTGGTGGAGGATGTGATTGTCTGGAGCTGTCTTGGGCAGAGTGACCACGAAATGGTGGAGTTCACTATTCTTGGCGAGGCCAGGAAGGGGACCAGTAAAACCGCTGTATTGGACTTTCGGAGGGCTGACTTTGAGCTGCTCAGGACACTAGTTGGTGGAGTCCCTTGGGAGGAGGTTCTGAAGGGCAGAGGGGTCCAGGAAGGCTGGGCGCTCTTCAAGAGGGAAATCTTAATGGCGCAGGAACGGCCTGTCCCCACGTGCCCAAAGACGAGCTGGCGGGGAAGAAGACCAGCCTGGCTCAACAGAGAATTGTGGCTTGAGCTTAGGAGAAAAAAGAGGGTTTATAATCTTTGGAAAAGTGGGCAGGCCACTAGGGAGGACTATAAGGATGTAGCGAGGCTGTGCAGGGACAAAATTAGGAAGGCCAAAGCTCATCTGGAGCTCAATCTGGCTACTGCCGTTAAAGATAACAAAAAACGTTTCTATAAATGCATCAACACAAAAAGGAGGACTAAGGAGAATCTCCATCCTTTACTGGATGCGGGGGGAAACTTAGTTACAAGAGATGAGGAAAAGGTGGAGGTGCTCAGTGCCTTCTTTGCCTCAGTCTTTAGCGGCAATACCGGTTGTTCTCTGGATACTCAGTACCCTGAACTGGTGGAAGGGGATGGGGAGCAGGATGTGGCCCTCACTATCCATGAAGAACTGGTTGGTGACCTGCTACGGCACTTAGATGTGCACAAGTCGATGGGGCCGGATGGGATCCACCCAAGGGTACTGAGAGAACTGGCAGAGGAGCTGGCCAAGCCACTATCCATCATTTATCAGCAGTCCTGGCGATCGGGGGAGGTCCCAGTTGACTGGCGGCTAGCAAATGTGACGCCCATCTCCAAGAAGGGCCGGAGGGCAGACCCGGGAAACTACAGGCCTGTCAGTTTGACCTCAGTGCCAGGGAAGATCATGGAGCAGATCCTCCTGAGAGTCATCACGCAGCACTTGCAGGGCAAGCAGGCGATCAGGCCCAGTCAGCATGGGTTTATGAAAGGCAGATCCTGCTTGACGAACCTGATCTCCTTCTATGACAAAGTGACGCGCTGGGTGGATGAGGGGAAGGCTGTGGATGTGGTCTACCTTGACTTCAGCAAGGCTTTTGACACCGTCTCCCACAGCATTCTCCTCAAGAAACTGTCTGCTCTTGGCTTGGACTGGCGCACGCTTCGTTGGATTAGAAACTGGCTGGATAGCCGGGCCCAAAGAGTCGTGGTGAATGGAGCCAAGTCCAGTTGGAGGCCAGTCACTAGTGGCGTCCCCCAGGGCTCGGTGCTGGGGCCGGTCCTCTTTAATATCTTCATCGATGATCTGGACGAGGGCATTGAGTGCACCCTCAGTAAGTTTGCAGATGACACCAAGTTAGGTGCGTGTGTCGATCTGCTTGAGGGTAGGAAAGCTCTGCAGGACGATCTGGATAGGCTGCACCGATGGGCTGAGGTCAACTGCATGAAGTTCAACAAGGCCAAGTGCCGGGTCCTCCACCTGCCGCGCAATAACCCCAAGCAGAGCTACAGGCTGGGAGAGGAATGGTTGGAGAGCTGCCAGGCAGAGAAGGACCTGGGAGTGATGGTGGATAGTCGGCTGAATATGAGCCAGCAGTGTGCTCAGGTGGCCAAGAAGGCCAACGGCATCCTGGCTTGTATCAGGAACAGTGTGACCAGTAGGGCTAGGGAGGTGATCGTCCCCCTGTACTCAGCTCTGGTGAGGCCGCACCTCAAGTACTGTGTTCAGTTTTGGGCCCCTCGCTACAAGAAGGACATCGAGGTGCTTGAGCGGGTGCAGAGAAGGGCGACGAAGCTGGTGAGGGGCCTGGAGAACAAGTCCTACGAGGAGCGGCTGAGGGAGCTGGGCTTGTTCAGCCTGGAGAAGAGGAGGCTCAGGGGCGACCTTATCGCTCTCTATAGGTACCTCAAGGGAGGCTGTAGCGAGGTGGGGGTTGGTCTGTTCTCCCACGTGCCTGGTGGCAGGACAAGGGGGAATGGGCTTAAGTTGAGCCAGGGGAGTTTTAGGTTAGATGTTAGGAAGAACTTCTTCACTGAAAGGGTTGTGAGGCATTGGAACAGGCTGCCCAGGGAAGTGGTGGAGTCACCATCCCTGGAAGTCTTCAAAAGACGTTTAGATGTAGAGCTTAGGGATATGGTTTAGTGGAGGACTGCTAGCGTTAGGTCAGAGGTTGGACTCGATGATCTTGAGGTCTCTTCCAACCTAGAAATTCTGTGATTCTGTGAACCTAGACAGTCTTGAGGGCTGGGCCCATGCCCACCTCATGAAGTTGGACAAGGCTAAGTGCAAGATCCTGCACCAAAGCAAGCAAGGCCAGAAGGTCAAGGGAGGTGATTCTACTCTACTCTTGCAAGACCCCACATGAAACACTGCATTCAACTTTGGTGCTCCCACCATAAAACATAGAACTGTTAGAGAGAGTCCAGACAAAGGCCACGAAGATGATCAAAGGCTGGAGCACCTCTCCTACAAAGACAGGCTGAGGGAGTTGGAGTTGTTCAGCTTTGAGAAGAGAAGGCTCCAGGGAGACCATATAGTGGCCTTCCAGAACTTTAAGGGGGCCTACAGGAAAGCTGGGGAGGGACTCATTGTCAGGGAGTATAGTGATAGGACAGGAGATAATGATTTTAAACTAAGAGGGTAGATTTAGATTAGACATTAGGAAGAAATTCTTTACTGTGAGAGTCATGAGGCACTGGAAAGTGAGGCACCCAGAGAAGTTGTTAATGCCCCATCTCTGGAAGTATTGGAACTAGATGGTCTCTGAAATTCCTTCCAACCCGAACTATTCTATGACTCTGACATGCAGTTAGTATAATCAGATTGATCCGTTACAAATGAGTACATGGCTAGCTAAAACCAAACAGTTCCTTGACTAGCATTTCACTAGGCAGTATTTATCTTTCTAGCAGTAGCCTGTGGTATCAGGTGAATTATTTTTTGTCACTGTCATTCCTGTCTTCACCATCCCAGAACATATGTTTCTGAGCACTTGCCATTCCCATTTTTCACTCACTTACGCTTCTATTTTTGCTGAGAGGTATTATAGCACTGTCTTCCTATGCCTTACCCTGCCACAGAGAACATTTCTGCCTCTAGTCAATGTCACCTCCTAGTAAAAACAAAACCTTGTGTTCAGCTGTGTCTTTGCAGAACTCTGTAAGTGGCAAGTCAGGCTGGAGATGGTGCTTGTTGAAAAAGCAGGCGAATGGAGCATATGGTTATGCCCAAAAGCAGTGTATAATGGCTTTTTCACTAGTTAATTCAGATCCCTTCAGATCCGTTTGTGCTTGCCTATGAAAATTTATCACTGTGTGCCTTATAGGTGCTGCCACTGATTTCCAAGGTGCTCTGAAATGGCAACAAAGGCTGAAGCAGGGAGTTTAAGCACTCATTACTGCTACAGTACTACTGCTAAATTTCAGTACAATCAACAGAGCAAAATAGTGCAAGACTTCACCGGTTTTGACGATAAAGAACATACTAAATTCCTAGGAACAACTCCAATAAAAATTACTATGACAGCTTTAGAGTAAACATTACTTCCAAATAGCAACTACCAGATCTATTCTGTTTGTCACTGTAAATAGGTTCAATTAAAAAGTTAATTCTATAGGCAGATTATATAAAACAAAGCTCAGGTCATTGATTGGTAAGACTTGGGTTAAACCCTAAGGAAACAGATGTTCACTTATGCTAGTTATTAAAAGCAGGAAAAAAGAAATGAGAATAAAATAGAAGGTATGATAGTACATAACAGGTCACTATCAACAACATATATACTTTTTAAAAATAGTTTTCTTTCTGTGGGTGCAAAGCCTATTTCTTCAATAAAAAATAGCCATAAACAATGGAACCATGGTATCAATATAGAAATATTCATTACATAGGAGAAACTTATACATGTATGTGCTTTCTTGTACATAAGACTAATGCAAATGTCTGAAGTAATGATAGCCTGTTGTGCTTTAGCCCCAGCAGGCAGCTCAGCACCACCCAGCTGCTCACTCATTCTCCCCAGGTAGGAAGGGGGAGAGCATCAGAAAGGTAAAAATGTGAGAACTCATGGGTTGAGATAAAGGCAGCTTACTAGATAAAGCAAAAACTATATGCACAAACAAAGCAAAACAGAAAATTTATTCACTTCCCAACAGCAAGCCGCTGTTCAGCCACATCCAGAAAAGCAGGACTTATCACATTGGGAAGACAAATTCTGAATATCACCCATTCCTCCTTCACCCAGGCTGTTATTGCTGAGCATGATGCCACACATGGCATGAGACATCCCTTTGGCCAGCCTGGACTGTGTCCCCTCCCAGCTCCTGGTGCAGCCCCAGCTTCCTCCTGGCAGAGCAGTATGAGGAGCTGAAAAAGCCTTGTCTCTGTATGAGCTCTGCTTTGAGACAACTAAAACATCACTATGTCGTCACCACTATTTTCACCAAAAATCCAAAACACAGCCATCATACGAGCCTCTGCGAAGAAAACTAACTCTATCCCAGACAAAGACATGACATAGCCTTTTTGAAAATCCACTTGAACTGCCAGAAAAGAAAGCCAATCACAACTGTGCAATCAAATAAATGTGAGCTGCTTTAAATATCTTTGTAGTGATAGCCATAAAGCTTCTAGGCAGTTAGTTGCATTTGCTAATATAGCAAACTCATATTAGTAGATCTTTTGTAATTTGCGAAACCAGTCTCTTGAATCAATTGTTCCAAAGACATAGGTGTTCACAAGGGAATTAATGATGAATTACCTCTGGCATTAGTATCATTTAGCAATCCCAGTAATACTATTTTCACACGTACAATGACTGATTCTTCTTTCTGTAAAAGAGATGACATTAAGGGAAATGACATCATAAAAATAGTTTCTTCGCAGACAATGATTAATTCTTCTTAGGGATTGAGGTTAAACGTTTATTTTGGGACCTCACACTTCCTTTTGTCCAATCAGTAGTGTAGTCACCAGTCTCTTTCTTTCTATCCCTAAGCTTAAGTCATATGTATGTACAACCATAGGCATATTTCTAACTACAGATGATAATGGCATTAGAGACTCACCTGAGGTGGTGTGTGTGAATTGTGCTGCCTGGTGGAGTCAGGTTGAGATCACCAGTTAGGACACTTCAGTAAATTCTGGATTCCTTTGTCAAATTTAAATCAAATGGCAAAACGTTCATTAGTTCCAACTGAGGCAAGATGAGGTCCTCATTTTTTATTTTTATTTTTTGAGAATAGTAAAATCCTTAAGCCAGTTAAAGTCTAACCCCAAAGGTTGCTCAGCATTTGGCTTCTCATTTTATTAACATTCTGTAATAAATGTCCAAGGAAGTATTTATATTTGCCTAAGGTTCACTTTATTTGGAATCCTTTTTCATACTGGAGTTGACCTTCACAAATTCTGCTCCATAAGGAATGACCTTTAGTTTAGTCTCCTGTTTAAAGAAGTGACTATGCTATCTGATGCTTTTGATTCTGCAAGTTGCTAAACCAAAAATATAGCAATAATTTTAAATATCTGCTATAAATATCCCATTTTTTTAGTATTCCAAACAAAATAAAATCTAACATTTCTAAATTTCAAAGTTCCAAAAGTATTTGTTTTCACTGTTTAAATACCCTCAAAGAAAAACAAACAGGAAAAAAAAAAAAAAAAAAAAAAAAAGCTTTTGTTATCCTTAGACATATCTCATGTTTACCAGAAATATGAGCACATTTGGACTGAAGAGTTTCATGAACATAAATTCAACTTAAGCAATTTACTGTTCCATTAAAATGTTAAACGTTTGATAGCATTTCATTATAAACATATTCAGAAGCCAAGGAAATGGAAAAAAATTTACTTTGAGAAATGTGCACATGTTGCTGTTGAGTCAAATGCTGGCACTAGTACCACAAGCACACATTTAGAGCATGTTCTTTAAAAAAAAATCCAATTAGAAATGTTACAGTTCTGTAATAAGAAAAAATAACAGACATATGCTGAACAAAAGTAGTTGTGAGTTGATATAAGGAAAAGCTTTTTCACCCTGTAGACAATGATGAGTTGGAAGAGGTTGCTGAGAGACCAAAGCTTCCATCCTTTTCAATGTTTTCAAGACTCAACCAGAAAAAGTCCTGACCAACCTGGTCTAACCCCTTAGCTGAACCTGCTTTGAGAAGATTTGACTAAAGACCTCCCAAGGTACCTTCCAGACTGAGTTACCCTTTGAATCTATGAAAATTGTTCCTATTACCCAGTTTTGTCTCATGGTGAAAAACCATCATCAAGTATAGAGATTAATTTTATATCTTTACTCAGATGAGGTCTACTCAATAATTAAATATCTTTGCTATAGGAAATTGGTTGGCTACTGCATTACATGTTTCTGCGTATGTATCTTCGTTTGTTAGTATAAATGCATAATAATTTCAGAATGCTTATATTTGAGACTGAAATGAACTAATAGCTTCTCCAAAATATTTTGAAACCATCATTAAAGTAGGACTGACTTTGGCCTTTTCAAGCATTTGCTAGGGGAAATCCCATGGGACAAGGCACTTGAAGGAAAAGGAGCCCAAGATAGCTGGTTAGTGGTCAAGGACTGCTTCTTCTGAGATAAAGAACAGAGCATCCCAACAGGTAGGAAGTCAGGAAAGAGTGCCAGGAGACCTGCATAGTTAAACAAGGAATTGCTGGGCAAACTCAAGTGGAAGAGGAGAGTCTACAGATCATGGAATGAGGGGCTGGCCACTTGGGAAGAATATAAAGCTGTTGTCAGAGAATGCAGGGAGGCAACTAAGAAAGCTAAGGCCTCCCTAGAATTAAACCTTGCAAGAGGGGTCAGGGACAACAGAAAGGGCTTCTTCAAATACACTGCAGATAAAACTAATGCTAGAGGCACTGTAGGCCCACTAATGAATGAGGTGGGTGCCCTGATGACAGAAGATAAAGGGAATGTGGAGTTACTGAATGTCTTCTTTGTCTCTGTCTATAATGCCAGAGGCTCTCCTGATGAGCACAATACCCTTGAGGTTGCAGACAAAAGTCGGAATAAAGAAAGAGTTTGCTTTGGCTGATGAGGGCTGGGTAAAGGACCAGTTAAGCAAGCTGGACCTACTGGTCCATGGAACTTGATGGGATGCATCTGTGGGTGCTGAGGGAGATGGCAGAAGTCATTGATAGGCCACTCTCTATCAGCTTTGGTAAGTCATGAGCACTGGGAGAGGTGCCTGAGGACTGGAGGGAAGCAAATGTAACTCTAGTCTTCAAAAAGGGCAAGAAGGAGGACGCAGTTAAGTATAGGCTGGTCAGCCTCACCTCCATTCCTGGTGAGGTGATGCAACAACTTATCCTTGGCATTGTCTCTAGTCATATCACGAATGAGAAGGTCACTAAGGGCAATCAACATGGCTTCACCAATGGGAAGTCTTGCTTGAACAACCTGATAGCCTACACTACACTCTAAAGTGGAAATTTGTCACTATTTATAAAGGTAGTATTTATATTATTTGTTGACTTACCTCCCAATGCACACACAGACAACAACAACAACAAAACAACTCCCAACAAAGTTTCAAAACATTTGTTACTCTCAAGGAAGTAGAACTATATTTTATTTTTCAAAGCCTTGAATTGTGACCCCTCTGTTGGGACAGCAGTAATAAGTAGTGTAAAAGAAGCTTTATGAATTCATTTGATTTTTTTTTAATCCTTTTGGAGATGTTTCCTTTGGACTTTACCAGTGGGGGAAAAAAAAAAAAAAAAAAAAATCCTTGCAGAATATAAATATGCTATTTGACTTTTGTGTATGTCAGTAAATAAATATATTTTTTTAATCATTGCTGTCAATACCTACAATGTAGCCTTACATATCAAAACCATAAATTTATTAGAATTATTACTATATTTCCCTATAGAAAGACTGAACTATCTTGCCCTGAATGTATAAGCATCCCACAGTTTGAATATACACTTTAAGGATGAATACCACCTGAATATTTTAGACTATGGGATCCAGTGCTATTTTAGTTTTACTGATCTCAAACATGTAATGAGTGAAAGTTATACAGACTTGTTTTTGTCTAGTGTTACCACTAGACCTTAAATTGCATACAGAGCTGAAGACACCTGAGGTTTTTTTTCGTCACAGGTAATGGTGTCACAGACTGGTGACTCTGCTTTGCAGAAAACACACATTTTCTTGGTATACTTTGATTTATTAAAGTCTCAGTCAAATTTGTCATAAAGTATCAGTCACTTGTTTAATAAATAGAACTAGAGATACATTGCCAAAATTTAAGCATTTGTCAAAGTTTGTTTCGTTTCAATAAACTTTGCATGAATGTCAAGCAGTGTTTGGAATTAACTGCAAACTGACACACTTATTTGGTGGCTGTACAGTGTGTTTTAAAATACACAAACAGGACCAAAGATCCCAGAGCTTCTAAATTACTGACATTAGGCCAGATATCTGTGTGTCATCCACATTGCTTTACTTTTCATGAAGTGGTTTGCTTTGTATGGGAATGAAATAAAATTCTGAAATATGAAAACCTTGAAAACGTTTTGATTGAATGAAACATGAAATAGGTTATTTTTTTATTCCTCAGCTCTAATTGAGTCGGCTTCCCATCTTTTTTCTTTTTTTAAGTCTATTTGAGTACTGTCCATACTGCATTTTGTACTTTACCTTCATTATTTTCCTGCAGAAACTGTAGATGGTATTGAAATATTTTGGTATCCTTTACTAGCTTCTATTCTAAAGAAATAGTTGAAACCAGATCTGTCTGGAGTCAAAACTGCTTTTGATTGCTTCATTCTATGTGTTATGCGTGAACTAGTACATAAATGTATCATGAAAAATGCTCTTAAATATTCCGTTGGTTTACAAAATATATCCAATGATGCAGAAACTATTTCAGTTTCTTCTTCATCCCATATATCAAAAACATAGTTCACATTCTTTCATTCCTTTGTAAACACATAGTCATTGAAACACATCTGTGATAAACCTGGGTGGAATAAGACTTCTAAAGACTTCTGAAATGCTTACAAAAGCAAGCCACATAAGTAAATACTATGTACTAAAAATATTAGTAAAAATAAGAAATCTACATACTTTATTGTACCTGGACAGATATGCTATTAGAAAGGCTAAACCAAAATATGAATATGAGCCAGCAGTGTGCTCAGGTTGCCAAGAAGGCCAACAGCATCCTGGCTTGTATAAGAAGTAGTGTGGCCAGCAGGTCTAGGGAAGTGATTGTCCTCCTATACTCAGCTCTGGTGAGGCCGCACCTCGAGTACTGTGTTCAGTTTTGGGCCCCTCGCTACAAGAAAGACATCGAGGCGCTTGAGCATGTCCAGAGAAGCATGATGAAGCGGGTGAGGGGTCTGAAGAACAAGTCCTATGAGTTGCATCTGAGGGAGCTGGGTTTGTTTAGCCTGGAGAAAGGGAGGCTCAGGGGAGACCTTATCGCTCTTTATAAGTACATTAAAGGAGGCTGTAGCGAGGTGGGGGTTGGTCTATTCTCCCACGTGCCTGGTAACAGGATGAGGGGGAACAGGCTAAAGTGCCAGGGGAGGTTTAGGTTGGATATTAGGAAGAACTTTTTTACTGAGAGGGTTGTGAGGCATTGGAATGGGCTGCCCATGGAAGTGGTGGAGTCACCATCCCTGGAGGTCTTTAAAAGATGTTTAGATGTTGAACTTAGGGATATGGTTTAGTGGAGGACTTGTTAGTGTTAGGTCAGAGGTTGGACTCGATGATCTTGAGATCTCTTCCAACCTAGGCAATTCTGTGATTCTGTTAAAATTTATATCAAAGAAATGTGTTCAAAAAACTTCATCTTGCGTCACATTTTTTTTTGTCGTTATTATCTCTTAATGAATGTAAATCTCTTAATTCCTATGTCTCCAGATTTTAACTATACCCATAGATATTAATTCAAAATCTCAGGACTCAAAGATTATCTGTACATTTCTAACAAGGCTGTGATGTGTCTCATCCAGCTAATGTTTGTCTGTGAAATATAAGTCAAGAACTGTGGCACTGATTCCATTATCTGTAGTACAAATTGACAGAAACAGAATACTTGGTAGAGAAAGAAGCCTAACTTACTGTGTCTGGAATATTATCACTAGCATTTCTATCTAGATTTCTATCTAGATCAGTATTCAGATATACATTTACATCATACCTTTCTTTATAGTTCTCGCACAAAGAACACAACAGCTTATATTTCACTTAATTACCCAATGAAACTCCAAGTAATCTCTACAACGTAGATTTCATTTTATTTTCTTCAGTTGATTTCACTTGTTTGGGGAATTTTCCTTAGAATTTACAAAAAAAACAGGGGGTTGTCTTGCTGAAAGACCCCATCAAGACAGAAAGTTCATACATTAAGCAACTATCAGTATTTACCCTTTCAGCATGTAACAATACTATAAAGGAACTTCATAAATTGTCTCTAAGTAGCAGTAGAGAATTAATATAATTTTAGAGAATCATTACAGAATCACAGAAAGTACCTCAAAGACCATCTAATTCAGCCCCTCATCCCCCCCCCCCCCCATACCTCCCACCTGCCCATGGACAGGGACACATTCTACTACACCAGGTTGCTCAAAGCCCCATCCAACTTGGCCTTGAACACCTCCAGGGATGGGGCATCCACAGCTTCTCTTGGCAACCAGTTCTAGTGCTTCACCACTCGTGCTCAAGAGAATTTTTTTCCACATATCTAATCTAAATCTACCCTCTTTTACCTTAAAACCATTACCCCTTGTCCTATCATAACATTTCCTGATAGAGTCTCCACATTCTTTCTGTAGGCCTCCTTCATATATTGGAAGGCTGCTATAAAATCTCCCTGGAGCCTTCTCCTCTCCAGGCTGAAGAATCCGAACTCCCTCAGCCTGTCTTCGTAGCTCTGTTCATCTTCATGGCCCTCCTCTGGACTCGTTCTAATACATCCATGACCTTCTTGTGCTGGGGGTCCCAAAGCTCCAGCTAGGGTCTCACAAGACCAGAGTAGAGGGGAAGAATCACTTTCCTCAACCTGCTGGCCATGCTTCTTTTCATGCAGCCCAGGATACAGTTGCCTGCAAGTGCACATTGCTGGTTCATGTTGCACTTCTCATCAACCAACATCCCCAGCTCCTTCTCCTCAGGGCTGCTCTCAATCTGTTCTCCGCCCAGCCTGTATTTGTGCTTGGGATTGCCCCAGCCCAGATGCAGGACCTTGCACTTAGCCTTGTTGAACCTCATGGGGCTCACACAGGCCTACCTCTTAAGCCTGTCCATCTGGCAGGCATCCCTTCCCTCCAGCATGCTGACCACACCACACAGCTTGGTGTCATCAACAAACTTGCTGAGGGTGCACCCAATCCAACTGTCCATGTCACTAACAAAGATGTTAAACAACACCAGTCTTAATACTGATCCCTGAATAATGCCACTCATTACTGATCACCACTTAGACATTGAGCTTAAACTCTTTGAGTGTGATCATCCAGCCAACTCCTTACCCACTGAGTGGTCCATCCATCAAATCCATGTCTCTCCAATTTAGAGACAAGGATATCACACAGGACAGTGTCAAATGCTTTGCACAAGTCCAGGTAGATGATGTCAGCTGGTTTTCCCCTATCTACCAATGCTGTAACCCCATTGTAGAAGGTCACCAGATTTGTCAGGCAAGATGTCAGAAATATGATACGATTGTTTTGTATTTTAAAAGTTGATGACATTTCTTTTTCATAGCCTAACTGTTTCTAACAACTGCAATGCAGATGCTCTTCATTAATGTGGGAGTAAGCAAAGGTGCTATTTCAACAGTCAAGGTTTTCCAAGCTTCCAGGGCATTAAACTATGTCCTCTGAGACATATTCTCTTGGCTTAGCTACCTCTTCTGGTCATTTTACCTTCTCACAGAGTCCTCTGTAATCAGAGTAATCATAGAAGCTGATGCATGAAAAGCTCATGCTCAAAATATATTTAGTAGATTTTACTTTCTTTACCTACAATTTATCTTAAAAAGAGAAGGAGCAGCAAGGCTAAGAGAAGAAGCTCTCTTGCTGTGTTTTGTATCAGTGTTTGTTGGACTACTATTTAAAAAACCTCTAATGAACAATGAACCTAGACCTAGAGCTTCATTAACTCATTCAGCACTGAAAAATAATTTAAAGTGAATAATTTAAAACCCTGAAAAACATAACTGTTCCCTTCAGATCAACATCCAAAACACTGATGTTTTTCCACATGCATACACCAAAGAAAAGCTGTTTGTTGTTGTTGTTTTCAGAAAAGCTACATTTTCTCATTATAATTCATTATAAATATCACAACAAGATTTCTGCTCTTGTATTTTTAAACTTATTTCTCATCCTTAGTGTCCATACAGAAATAGTTATAGTTATCTGTATAAAATAAAATAAAATAAAATAAAATAAAATAAAATAAAATAAAATAAAATAAAATAAAACAAAATAAAACCTTATTTTTTTATATTGCATTATAGTTTTGCTTGATATTCTGCACAGCACATTAATGACATTTTTTTCAGGAATTTTTAGTTAAATGTGGGATGGGAGATGAGATAGTAGCAGCTGAATAGGAAGCTAAATTTAGCTGAAACTGGTTATTCTCAAAAGAAAAAAAAACCACAGTGGATCAATTAAGTGAAAAGGAGGTAGGTGTAAGTGGGGGGGAACAACAGAGGTTCATACACTTTTTTAAACAAAACTAAACTTTGTTACCTTTCTTATTGATAAAATATACCTGTTCAGATTGAGGCTTTAGAGATTCTCAGCATATCTAATTCTTAGAAGAGCTATTTCCCCAAACATATTTTCAAATAAAATTTAAAGCAATTTCTTCCTGTAATATTTTCTGGGCAGGAAAGTGAAAACGAAACATCAGTTGTAAACACATTTTGCAAAATACAAACACTTTATTGTGAACATTGTTTTTTTTCGGTAGGTTGTAATAATTCTCTAAGTTGGTTTTACTCTGCTGTCCTCATTGTATTGCAATATTATTTGAACTGTAGTAATTTAGAACTGCAATTGCTATATTTATTTTCCACAAGGGGACAAAATACAAAATAAAGTAAAATAACATAAAATACAGCATCCTTTTATGAGCCTTATACAAACCAACAACGTGAGTCTCAGAACATTTTTAGTTCAGCTCTAGATCATTTTGCAGCTTCCAGGACAGTGAGGGTTCATGGCTGGCTGTCCTGAAGTGCTTTTGCATTTTGGTCATGGTTGCTTGCTGCAGTTTATATAATCAACTAAAGCAAGTGGTCCTGAATTATTCCTTCTGGTCATGTTTGTATAAGAATGAAAGTACAACAGGTGAAAAAAGTGAGGTTAGGATTTTTGGAAATGTTCTTTACTCATTAAAAAGTCAACTTCCTGCTTGATCATTATCCAGTTTAAATCAGATTTTCATGGAATAATTGCGTTTGGAAGGGATTGCTGCAGATCACGGGGTACAACCTACTGCTTAAAGCAGGGCAAAGTCAAAGATAGGTCACATCGTTCAGAGCCTTACTCAAGTGAACTTTGAAAATCCATAAGGATGGAAATGCTATAGGCCTATATGAACAGCCTATTCCAGTGCTGAATCATTCTCATGGTGAAGATTCTTCCCTTTCTGCAACTTGTGACCATTTTTTTCTTGTTTTCTGGTGCAAACTCCTGAGAAGAGTCTAGCTTTGTCTTCTTTATAATCCCCTGCTCTTATTATAAACAGATTCTCCTAAAGTACTTTTTCTGCCAGCTGAACTACAGCTTTTTCAGCCCTTCCTCATAACCTATGTGCTTCAGCTTCTGCATATACTCCCAGTGGACTCACTCCTGAAAAAGGGCCCCAGCATTGGGCATAGTGTCTCAGATATATTTTCATGTGTGCCAGGAAGAGAAGAATGACTTCCCTTCAGCCAGCTGTCCTTATTGATCTTTATGACAAAATTGTTGGACTCTTCCTCCAGGTATTGGTTTTCATCCTTCATTACTACATTCTTGAGAACCTTAATAGCACATTCAACATCAACAACAACAACAGTCTTTTTGCCTTAGTGTCCAAAACTAGATCAAAAGCTTATCGTGAAGATGGAAAAAGCCATTTTTCATGTATATTGAGGTTATGATTTCTAAGCGTTTGGTTTTTCTTCTCTTTTTTTTTTTTGTGTGTGTTAAGTTTAGGACATGAGGTCAATGTAACAGTGTAACATTTTCCATTTCTTCTACTAAATAATGGTAATTCTATATCACTCAGGTGTTTGGAAAGTTAATTAATTCCCATGGAGATAGAATGTAGGCCTCTGATGCTAATCAAAACTATACTTAAAACTTCAGTTAATCATGTTATGATTACACAAGTTATCAATTTTATATCTGTTATTAATATCTAAATAGACATGTGAAGTGTTTCATTCCCTAGAGGTGAAATGTAATTCACTGAATAAACCCCTGCAATGGGGTAGGAAGACTACAAAAGGCTCAGTGTGTACAGCCTAGGGTGATGTGCTCAAGAAGCTCATAAAATAACGCAGAGTAACTGGCCATAGCTGTTGCAAAGATGACTTAACACGTAAGGAAAAAGTGGGTGGCCTTTATTTCAGACAAGCAGTAGTTGAATGGATCATCTGGTAGTATAAATGTTCTTCCACTAGTTAAATACAAAAGGGTGAATGTCTTCTTGAGTTAGCCAGACAAGCATGGGGGCAGTGAATGCATGGCTCAGCCCAACAAGTAAAATAAAACTAAGTTACTAGCAAAAATAAATAAATAAATAAATAAATAAATAAGAAAATAACAGCAGGCTTGTGCTGATTTCAACCCATGTATTCCTTCCTGGTGTTGTGACAGTGATCGCATAGAGACTGGCAATGAGAATCACATCTGTACTGTGATCCAACCATATACTGCAATATTGTGTTTATATACTGATTTCAGTTTATTGCTGTATCACTTTTTAGAATCAAAATTCCACGTAACATCAAATAACTTCCAATAAGTAAATTTGATATTAAACAAGTGGAATGTTTCCACATGTAATACCTCAAAGAATCTGGTCAGAGACTGTTGGACACAGACCAAAAGGTGAAGAAAATGTTTTCCTATGCAATCCTGACTGTAGTAATGAGCTTTTTCACTTTTCCTGAAACCTTTCTTCTGACAGGTTTTGAAGTATTTCAACATCTGTACTTCTAGATATACTGCTGCTTATATTTCAGTCTATCAAAGTTTCTCATTAACATTCATTAGCACAAAATTCATGTTTGGGAATCTTGAAAGTACTGATACTATAAAAATGTTAAGTGGTTTCAAGGACAATGAGAGTTTGTTTTTTTTTTTAAAAAAAAAAAAACCCTCAGGTAAAGATAGGAGTGTTTTCCTAAATTTATGCATTCATCTTTGCCTTTGGAAAATTTACTAGTATCAAGAAAAGTTGCTACATTGAAAATCAATATTTTACTATTTCCATAGAAATTGGAAGGTTGATTTACAATTTCTGAAAAGAGAAGCTCAACACCTCTTTTTTTTAATAGTAGAATTCTTAGATATAGCAGAGAACAAGGAACAACAGAATGGACCACTCTGAGAAAAAGGAAGAAAAAGCCTGGGGTTATATTGGTACTCTGATACTGTGGTGTTGGCCAGACATTTAATTAAGACACAGGTCTCTTAACAGCACGAGTAATTTCTGTTATTTATATCCTCCTCTACTAAAAGCAGAATGTCAGGAGAGTTGATATCGACATAAAAAGAAAAAGCCACCTAAGTCTGGCTTCCATTTCAAGGTGCTCCACCTATGATTGGGGGTTTTAACAGCTTTGAAGTTTGATAAAGAACTCATCACTTTCTCCATGCTGGCTCTCCAAACTGGATCTCCACAAGACATATCCACAATGTTTTGGTTTGGTTTGGTTTATTGTTTTTTTTTTAACCAAAAATAGTAAAATTTCAGTTCTACTAAACAGGATGAGATGCCATATTGTTTAAATGAGTCATGAGTCTATCTTCAATTCAATCCCTATTAAGTAGCTGAGTTTATCCAAGTTTACTGCTTTTGGGGCCATAAGGATCTAGCCGTTTTTAGATTGTGAAATAAATAGCAGATGACAATTTTTACATCAAATATCTCATTTTTAAACTACCAGAAACAACATAATACTACATTAATTCATAGGGTTCCCCAAGGCCTTCTCCCAAACTTAAGGCTGCATTTTCTCTGTCTTTTTTTAAGATGCAATTCAGAACATATCTTACATCTTTATATGTTACATTCAACCTGCAAGAAGCATTTTATGGATTTAAACAATATGATGGATTTTTTGCAATATGGTGTTACTTCCCCTTTCTGTGGGAAACAAAGATTCATAGACTCAAATGACTTCCAAAACTGGCAAACATAGCTCCTCAAAACAACAAGCTAAATGTGCCACTTTCTCAGGGGCAGGAGGTGGAGGGGTCAGGGATGGAGGGATGAAGTTCAGTGTGGGAAGGGTATGTGTGTTGAGGGGAAGATGTTATTTTTATTTCTGTTTTTCACTTTTCAACCCACCACATCATTTCTCTATGAACATTTTCCATTAATTTTATGTAAAAATTTTAAGAGAGCTTGAACAGCAGAGTACATAGCATTGCTAGTCACTTTATTTGTTCAAATCATTGCTGCTTTTCTGTTCAGTAGACACTGTAAGATTTCAGGTGTGAAGCAAAAATGACCTCAGACCCTCAAGTTATTCACCCATTAAAAAAAAATGAATGCAACTGTGATCACCTATTAAAAGCTAAGTCCTAGTGGATTTACATGTATCTCTATAGTAATGCAATTTTCCAAAGATATATTCAGATATGTTAAATGTAACACACTCTATTCCTGTGTTTCTCTGCTTCATTAAGAACACAGCTTCCAAAGCGTGTAACAGCTAAAGTATTAATGACAGACAATCTACAGCTTCCTAAGCAAATAATTTGTCTGTGGGAACATATATGGATTAATCTGTCAGGAAGACAAAAAGTAAGACAGGTCTTTCGAAGCTTTTAAAATTTTAAAGATTTTTTTGACCAATTGTAACACCTGGTATCAACTTTATTGAGGCATGACATAAAGATTTAGCATTGGCAGAAGATTCAAGGGAGACTCAGAGCAACCAGAGGTTAATTTAATTGCTGTAAGGAATGTGGCCATAAACACTACTGCTTAATTATAATCCATTAGCAAAATAATAATAATAATAATAATAATAATAATAATAATAATAATAAACAGTGTAGCATCTTGCAAATGAGTTTTGTATTTCTTACAGCTTAAGTTCAGACATAATTTCTTGTTACTTACATAAGGAGAACATGACTAGTGTTCTATAAAAAGTTAGTAAATCAAACTTATAGCCTTGCTGTTTCATTATTTTATTATACGAATCTTAGAACAGCAATTTACTTTTTGTCCCACTGTCTTCCAGTTTCTCTGAATGTTAGGCAGTAAATAGCTGGGATTTGTAATATGAAGCCTGCAAGCTAGCTGCACTTTAGAAGGCTTTTATATTCAAATTCCAATGAATTCTACATGAGCAGAGAGACAGGGAACATAAGCAGCCTTTCTTCCACTCCACAAAACTGGGCACTTCTAGATCTCATCAAAATAAGTGTAGGAAAGAGAAATGGAGAAAAAAATTCTAGAAGAATCCAACCCAAGGGAAAAGATAGCTAGGATGCAGTATGGGCAAAGGAGTGAATCAGCCCAAAAGAGAATCTTAATGTGTTTCCAGCTGCTGGGTTTGATGAACACCCTTGCTTTTACTCCACCATTGCCTTTCATGGCTGGTCCTTGAAATTTTTGTTCATATACAGAGCTCTGCGGACAGCAAAATAGAAAGAGGGAGAGAGAAAAGACAAGTAGGAAGTAACTGATGAGTTCAATGAGCAGGAGCAGAAGGCACCCTTTACCAGTGTCTCAGTGTTTAGCTACTTCTCTAAACACTACTATATTTTAGTGATGCTGAACTGCCTTTGAGCCTTGGCCATTGCCTTTCTGAAATGACTTCAAAGCAGAATGTACTTCAAGACTACTTTAATACCATGTGGATTTTGAAGCATCTACAAAGTTTCTGCTCTTTAAACAAAATTATCTAAATAATAAAATAGCTAGTGCTAAAAATGTGTCCAATTTACATAATTTTCACATATCTTCCTCCTTTGTGATAGCTTAAGAACAGCCATACAGGGGCAGCATAAAGTTTCATGTTGCCCTATGTATACCTCCAGCAAAGGGATAAATGGTGTCTGAGGAGATATAAAATAGGGCAATCATAAAAAGAGTGTACCACACCCTATCCATAGTGCTCCAAACATCAGCTATTTTCAACTTGGGGGACTTTCTTAGATGGACATAGTTCCATATATGCTATTACTTCTATAGATTTCTCTTCCATTTACTTGCCCTGTCTCTGCTTGAATTCTAATGGGCCATGAACTGTTTTCTGCCTCTGTATTAAAAATAGATTTTGGCCTATTATTTTCTTCTGGGTGCACACACCCTTCAGCAGCAGTATATGTGCATCTTGTTTCTCTTAGCAGAATTCAAAATGAAGATGCTTCTGTTTTCTAGTATGTAGCACTGTGAGTGTGACACTCACAAAAAGACAAATTTTAAGAGAATATACTGTTTAAATGTTGATACATCTGCACTTGGAGAGTTAGCTTAATATCTGTAAGAAACCACTGTTATGGATGTTATGGACTTATATAGAAGTATAAACACTATTAGTAATTGCAAAAATACATCTCAATTGGCAACAGTCAGAAAATTTTCGCTCTCCTTTCTTCTTGAGTCAAAAATTCTGAAGTTAGAATGAAGATGCATTGTACAAAACGAGTCTTCTTCTGAATTAAGTGTAGAAACACTGTAAATCTTTACTTATAGCACATGCTTAAACATTCACTACTGGCTAGGATACTGAAGTAAATGAACCTGAAAATACATGTATTAAGATTTTCTGATACAGTTTCAACTATCTTCATTACCTAGGGAAGTTTCAGAAGGAGGCTGGACATCATAAGCTCCAGATACCCCTTTAAACCTACATTAGTCTATGATTCTAGATGTTTAAATTAAAAAAAAAAAAAAAAAAAAAAAAAAAAAAAAAAAAAAAGTATAAAGAAGACTTCAAATGCTGATCTGTTAAGACACTATCCCGTGGTCAAAATTGCCAGGTTTTATTCAGACTTACTAGTCTTGACATTAAGTTATGAAATTGAGTATGTAGGTACTGTAAAAGAAAAGCTTTGTTTTCAAGTCCTCATTACTCTAATTAAATGAGATGTGTAAATAGTTATACTGTAAGCAGGGCACAGAGTGGTGAACTGAATTAATCAAGTGTTCAAAAGTAGAGCCCATAAACAGTATGCCAGACAGTGTTTCAAACAAGGCTTCAAGCTGAATTTCTCAAAAGAAAAGAGCATCCAGATGTCAGGAAAACCTATGAAGTGAAATTTTAGTCTAGGGTCTACAGATTTTTAAAATACAGGCTTATTTATTTTCTTATCCATAGAAGAGAAGATTTCAAATTTTAAGAATGAAATGCTTCACTGCATCGAAAAGCCACAACAAAATAAAGAATGAAAAATAAAAATAAAGAAAAGTGAACTGACGTAAACTGCACAAAACCAAGATAAGTTTCCCCTGGTTATTTGCATATTTATTTGTAAATTTATACTTGTTTGTGAAAACATACTAAGCATAAGAATTCAGCTAGCCTTAATAAATATTGCATCTGCAATATTCAGCATTACTTTTTGTTAAAATGTGTATAGCTTGTTGCAGGATATTCAGCTCCACATTGGCTGAGCATTTTGAAAAAGAATGATGGATGAATAATCAGCAGTAGTGCATACTAACAAGTAGAAAAGTACCTGCAGTACACTAACTGCTGTAGGATCATAGCTATGTTTTGAATACTATTAGTTGTCCAAATATTACCTGGTAGAATGAAATTTCACAGAATCACAGAATCACAGAATTTTCTAGGTTGGAAGAGACCTCAAGGTCATCGAGTCCAACCTCCAACCTAACGCTAACAGCCCTCCACTAAACCATATCCCTAAGCTCTACATCTAAGCGTCTTTTGAAGACTTCCAGGGATGGTGACTCCACCACTTCCCTGGGCAGCCTGTTCCAATGCCTCACAACCCTTTCTGTAAAGAAGTTCTTCCTAACATCTAACCTAAAACTCCCCTGGCTCAACTTAAGCCCATTCCCCCTCGTCCTGTCACCAGGCACGTGGGAGAACAGACCAACCCCCACCTCTCTACAGCCTCCTTTAAGGTATCTGTAAAGAGCAATAAGGTCACCCCTGAGCCTCCTCTTCTCCAGGCTGAACAAGCCCAGCTCCCTCAGCCGCTCCTCGTAGGACTTGTTCTCCAGGCCCCTCACCAGCTTCGTCGCCCTTCTCTGCACCCGCTCAAGCACCTCCATGTCCTTCTTGTAGCGAGGGGCCCAAAACTGAACACAGTACTCGAGGTGCGGCCTCACCAGAGCTGAGTACAGGGGGACGATCACCTCCCTAGCCCTGCTGGTCACGCTGTTCCTAATACAAGCCAGGATGCCGTTGGCCTTCTTGGCCACCTGAGCACACTGCTGGCTCATATTCAGCCGACTGTCCACCATCACTCCCAGGTCCTTCTCTGCCTGGCAGCTCTCCAACCATTCCTCTCCCAGCCTGTAGCTCTGCTTGGGGTTATTGCGCCCCAGGTGCAGGACCCGGCACTTGGCCTTGTTAAACTTCATGCAGTTGACCTCAGCCCATCGGTCCAGCCTATCCAGATCCTCCTGCAGAGCTTTCCTACCCTCAAGCAGATCGACACACGCACCTAACTTGGTGTCATCTGCGAACTTACTGAGGGTGCACTCGATGCCCTCGTCCAGATCATCGATGAAGATATTAAAGAGGACCGGCCCCAGCACCGAGCCCTGGGGGACGCCACTAGTGACTGGCCTCCAACTGGACTTGGCTCCATTCACCACGACTCTTTGGGCCCGGCTATCCAGCCAGTTTCTAACCCAACGAAGTGTGCGCCAGTCCAAGCCAAGAGCAGCCAGTTTCTTGAGGAGAATGCTGTGGGAGACGGTGTCAAAAGCCTTGCTGAAGTCAAGGTAGACCACATCCACAGCCTTTCCCTCATCCACCCAGCGCGTCACTCTGTCATAGAAGGAGATCAGGTTCGTCAGGCATGACCTGCCTTTCATAAAGCCATGCTGACTGGGCCTGATCGCCTGCTTCCCCTTCAAGTGCTGCATGATGACTCTCAGGAGGATCTGCTCCATGAGCTTTCCTGGCACTGAGGTCAAACTGACAGGCCTGTAGTTTCCTGGGTCTGCCCTCCGGCCCTTCTTGTAGATGGGCGTCACGTTTGCTAGCCGCCAGTCGATTGGGACCTCCCCCGATAGCCAGGACTGTTGATAAATGATGGACAGTGGCTTGGCCAGCTCCTCTGCCAGTTCCCTCAGTACCCTTGGGTGGATCCCATCTGGCCCCATCGACTTGTGCACATCTAAGTGCCGTAGTAGGTCACCAACCAGTTCTTCATGGATAATGAGGGCCACATCCTGCTCCCCATCCCCTTCCACCAGCTCAGGGTACTGAGTATCCAGAGAACATCCGGTATTGCCGCTAAAGACTGAGGCAAAGAAGGCATTGAGCACCTCCGCCTTTTCCTCATCTCTTGTAACTAAGTTTCCCCCCGCATCCAGTAAAGGATGGAGATTCTCCTTAGTCCTCCTTTTTGTGTTGATGTATTTATAGAAACGTTTTTTGTTATCTTTAACGGCAGTAGCCAGATTGAGCTCCAGATGAGCTTTGGCCTTCCTAATTTTGTCCCTGCACAGCCTCGCTACTTCTTTAAAGTCCTCCTTAGTGGCCTGCCCACTTTTCCAAAGCTTATAAACCCTCTTTTTCCTCCTAAGATCAAGCCACAATTCTCTGTTGAGCCAGGCTGGTCTTCTTCCCCGCCAGCTCGTCTTTGGGCACGTGGGAACAGACCGTTCCTGCGCCATTAAGACTTCCCTCTTGAAGAGCGCCCAGCCTTCCTGGACCCCTCTGCCCTTCAGAACCGCCTCCCAAGGGACTCCACCAACCAATGTCCTGAGCAGCTCAAAGTCAGCCCTCCGAAAGTCCAATACAGCGGTTTTACTGGTCCCCTTCCTGGCCTTGCCAAGAATAGTGAACTCCACCATTGCGTGGTCACTCTGCCCTAGACAGCTCCCGACGATCACGTCCTCCACCAGTCCTTCTCTGTTTGTGAAGAGAAGGTCTAGCGGGGCACCTCCCCTGGTAGGCTCACTAACCAGCTGCGTCAGGAAGCTATCTTCCACGCTCTCCAGAAACCTCCTAGACTGCTTTCTCAGGGCTGTGTTGTGCTTCCAGGATATGTCAGGGAAGTTGAAGTCCCCCACGAGTACAAGAGCTGACGATTTTGCAACCTCTGTCAGCTGCCTGTAGAATTCCTCATCCGTCTCCTCATCCTGGTTCGGCGGTCTATAGCAGACCCCGACCAGGACACTAGCCTTGTTGTCCCTGCCGATCCTAACCCAAAGGGACTCGACCTTGTCATTCCCAACCTCGAGTTCTACAGCCTCGAAAGACTCTCTAATATAGAGAGCCACACCACCACCCCTTCTATGCTGCCTGTCCCTTCTAAAGAGCTTATAGCCAGGCATTGCAGCACTCCAGTCATGAGACTGGTCCCACCACGTCTCCGTGATGGCAACCAAGTCGTAGCCTGCCTGCCGCACGATGGCTTCCAGCTCCTCCTGTTTGTTACCCATGCTGCGTGCATTGGTGTAGATGCACTTCAGCTGGGCCATTGCCTTATCCTCCGGCCTTGCCATTGTTCCCCCTGGCACAGCCCCAACAATCCTAGCCTCAGCCCCATCCCCCTTCCTACCTAGTTTAAAGCCCTCTCAATGAGCCCTGCCAGTTCCTGGCCCAGGATCCTTTTTCCCCTAAAAGATAGGGACCCGTCTGCGGCCATCAGGCCAGGTGCTGAGTAAAGTGCCCCATGATCAAAAAACCCAAGATTTCTGCGTTGGCACCAGCCCCGGAGCCACGTGTTTAACAGGTGGGCTTTCCGTGTCCTCTCTGAACTCCTCCCTGCCACCATAGGGATGGACGAAAACACCACCTGCACTCCCGCTCCATCCACTAACCGACCCAGCCCCCTAAAGTCCCTTTTGATAGCCTTGAGGCTTCTCTCTTCGATGTTATCACTGCCCGCCTGGACTATCAAAAGGGGGTAATAGTCAGAGGGGCGTACCAGGTTAGGAAGCTTCCTGGCAACGTCCCTGACCCTGGCCCCAGGGAGACAGCAGACTTCCCTACGGGTAGGGTCAGGCCGACAAATAGGGCCCTCTGTTCCCCTAAGAATCGAGTCACCAACAACAATAACCCTCCTGTCTTTTTTGGTGGAGGCAGTCCTGAGGCGCGGAGTCGACCTCCTCGCTCCAGGCATCCTCCTGGGAACATTTGCTACCTCTTCCTCACACACCGGCCTCCCAATCTCTAGGGCCTCAAACCTGTTGTGTAAGGGCACCTGGGAAGGTGGGGCCGGAAGGGGAGAGCATCGCCTGCGATGTCGAGCAGGGACCTGTTTCCATTCCTCCTCAGCTCCCAGATCCCCTCCCTCTGCCCGACGGGGACAGGGCAGGGGGTCCGCCCCCATTTGGGGAGTCTCACCTCGGCACCTCCCCTTGAGGCCCTGCAGGGAGTTACTCCAGAAGTCTATCTCCCGCTCACACTCCCTGATGGCCCTCAACCTCTCCACCTCCTCCTAACCCAGCTCTGTTGCATGTCACTGCTTCCCCAGCTAAAACTTCTTCTTTGAAAGATTATATGCAATTTAAATCTCACACAAATTAATCTGAATCTCACACAAATTGCATGTTTGCTATCAATAATGGTGAGACTCAAATGTGTAGCAAATACTGTTTGTAAACATTGTTACATCATTCAGTTACCAGTTGCATTAATTATCTTGTTCTTCTTTTTCAGTTAAGTTCCTCACTACTTTTGTACCACTGCTTCTGAAACAATACTCATTTCTTCAATAAGAAACATAGGTCTCTGGTCCTTGCTGGAGATTTATTTGCTTACATCCCTTGCTCTGCAATTTAAAGTTTTCTTCAACTTTAGTTTAGTTCAAAATCAGAATTTCATTTAGTAGGGTTAATTAGTTAATCAGTTGGTTAAGTTATTATTATATGCCCAGAATCTTTTACTAGCTTTGCTCCTTGATTTACTGCAGAGAACTTCACTGTAAATGACAGGTTTTTGGATGTTACTTGTTAAATGCAGGAAACAGCTACTTATGTAGGTTTTCAAAAAAAAAAAAAAAAAGGGGGTGATTTTGCTTGCTTGCAAATGAACGTGGTTTCAAGGCTCTCCTCTCCTAGAAAGCCCTACTGTACATGCATATGTCAACAGTTTACTACAGGAATTTTACATGGTGTTTACTTATGTTAATCTAAAGATAATAAAAAAGCAATGTGCATTTTTTTTCTAGTGTTAATCACAGACAAATCAGTGAAAAATCAAAATGCCCGCCCATTTTCTTCTTTTCAGTTACGTCTGCAAGGAAAGATGGGAATGAATACTGGAAATTTGGAAATTCATAATTCAAGAGGAATGAAGTTTTGAGGAATGGAGTCTTAAAAAGAATCTCTGAGCCCAATAACTTTTTTTCAAAAGCTGCTCTTTTGCCAGGTAAAAGAGATTATGAGTTAATGAAGCATTCTGAAACTGGAAGTCCTTGATGTGATGCTAATAATTCGTATAATTCTTTTTTTTTTTTTCTAACTGCATAAGTAGATCAGTTCTGTCTACAATATTTACCTTGTAAATTTATGTAGTTATGACCTCAGTTTGTAACTCTCTTGTTGCTTAGAATGAGTATAGTATAAATCAAACTCTTATTCAAATTACATTTGATGGATTTCATATTAGTTATTAGAACTTCTAAAACAGTTTCTCCCAGAGCAGCTGATCTGTAGCTTAGAGCAGCAAGTTCTTGTAATTTCTTATGCACCGTTTTATGAAAGTGAGTAAACTATAGTTAACAGACATGGCACCTACTGTCATATTTCACTTTCCAACTATTCTAGCAGGGAAGAAAAAAAAAAGAAAAAAAAAAAAAAGTGCAAATGAGCTGAGCTGTAAAAGGCACAAATCACAAGCTACCACTGGATAAAGCTGCAGACTTAGATTTCTTTTTCCATTAAACTTAATGGGGAAAAAAAATCTAAAAGAACTGAGGGAAGTTATGCTACTGCTTGTGCAACATAAGGTTTCAACGAAACTTAAAATAAAGTTGTGTCATAAAAATTCATTATGTGTTATACATATTGTGAATGGTAAAGAAGTATGGTGTAAACCTACAGATTTTCTGTGTAATTTATTTTACTTAGGATTTTCTGCCTAAATGCATGATGGCCCCAAGGGAACCACCAGGCCCTCCTGTCCCAGGTCCAGGCCCCACAGCAGCCCCTGGGCCACGAGCCCCAGCCCCACTGAGGCCACAGCAGGGACGGGCTCCAGCTCCCCACAGCCCTGCCCTGCCCACAGCCAGCCAGGTCCACACATGGGCCCAAGGCCTGTCATGGTCTCCAACCCTGGCCCCAGCGAGGTGCCCAGTACCCAGAGCCGGGGCTGCCCCAGTGCCCTGCTCGTGGCTGGGTAACTGTGATGGGCCCTGCCTGCCAGGCCCTGCCCTGACTTTCACATTCCCAGTGCTTGGTCCCAGGGAACTGCTGGCCCCCTGCTGTGCCCTGGCATACAGTTCTACCTGCAATTCCTGACTTCTGGTTTGAACACAAATAGGCACGACTTGTCATATGTTTTCTCAGAGAAGAGTGACATGTGACAATCACAGAATCATAGAATCACAGAATATCCCAAGTTGGAAGGGACCCATAAGGATCATCAAGTCCAATTCCTGGCACCACACAGGTCTACCCAAAAATTTAGACCATGTGACTAAGTGCACAGTCCAAACACTTCTTAAACTGACAGGCTTGGTGCAGTGACTGCTTCCCTGGGGAGCCTGTTCCAGTGTGCAACCACCCTCTCGGTGAAGAATCTCTTCCTGATGTCTAGCCTAAACATCCCCTGCCTCAGCTTAACATCATTCCTGCACGTCCTACCACTGGTGCTTACAGAGAATAGGTCACCTGCCTCTCCACTCCCCCTCACGAGGAAGTTGTAGACCGCGATGACGTCCCTCTTCAGCCTCCTCTTCTCCAGGATGAACAGGTCCAGTGCCCTCAGCCGCAGTGCCAGGTCCTGGAATTTACTGAACAATTAATAGAGTGGAACAATTTATTGAAATTCATAAAGTTATCTGAGATATATGTCTGAAGGACCATGATTTGTATCATGTGTCAATGGTACTATCTATCTTTAAGCTTATCTGCCACTCATGGAAGCAATGACTACATCTCTTCCTAAACTGGAATATGAGCAATCTGTAAGATAATGTCTTACATGAATTTTATACAGGTGTGAAAAGGATCCCTTGAACATAAACTAACTTGGTTCACCCAAGCAGAAGTAATCTAATTCCAGTACACATCATGATTTTAAATTAATTAAACAAAATAATAATAATCCTTAATGTTCAACTAGCCTATTTTTCTCATCTTCATAGAAACATCTGTGAACAGAATTTTTAAAAGCTTGTATTTTCATTAGTATGTGAACTTTCACTGGTTTATCATCTAAAATACCATTCCTGAAAACAAAATCCAGACAACTTGAATGTGTAGAATTAATATGAAGTTTACAAGTTATGCTTACATAAACATGTAAAATAAAACAAAACAAAACAAACTCACTTTCTTAATAAGCACATTTTAAGACAGTATGAACTTTACTTCAGTTCTGCACAGTGATTCAATTTGTTATACATTTTATCAATATCCGTTCATAATACTATTTTTATTCTTTTATTGTATATTAATATTTAATATAATTTAAAAAGGAAAAACAGTCCTGATTGTTCATCAAAACAAAATTGTGTTGAACATTTAACAGCTGCATTATATAACTTCCAATTCTTTTTACTTCATAAAAAGTGGGCCATGGATATTGTACAGTACCTAAATTCTTGATGAATATTCGGCTTTAATTTAACCACAATTGAATCTGGTTTGTTTACTGAGTTCACTCTGCAGTCCACCCAAAGCATTTTAGGGTGGTCTATCATGAAACTCCTTCAAAAGTTCACTTCCAATAGAAACTAAAACAGTACTGTAAAAACACCCATAAAAAGCTAACATCTCAGATATCAGTAATAGCAATAATAAAAATAAAATGCATTGGCAGTATGTAAATGAATTTTTTTTTTTTTTGATCTTGCAGAGCTGAAAAAGTAAGCGTATTTTTATATTGCTGATGCTATGGGATCAAGATACATAAACTTGAACTATGAAATTATCTTAAAGGTAATAAAAAGAAAAATTAGATTCTCAGTTAAAACAACACAATTACTGAAACTAAGAAAAGATTAGGAGTGTGAATATGGAACATCAAGCAATAAATAAAAATTATATACTTGACAAATGTTGTGAGAATCAAATGAATGTATTGTCAATGGATGTAATACGGAGAAAAGGACCAATATTAATAATCAATAATTATTATTAAAGAGGTAAAATTCTATAATAAATGTAAAATGTGAATAGACAAAACACTGAAGAAATATTCTGTAAACATCACTAATTCCATCTATCTCTGTTATATGGCAATTCCAATGGTGGATATCAATGTATATATTTCCAAAGCTACCCCCCAAACTGTGACACTTCTACTCACAGAACCAGTGCACATGCGATAGTTTTATTCACATGGCTTTTTAAGTATATTATATATACTTTAATTTGTAAAGATTGCAATGGAATTAGCATTTTAGTTTGGCAAAGAAGTGTGCTTTCAGTGTGATTATTACCTTTATGGAGCTTTGGTCATATCATAGACTTAATTTAGAGCATATGAACTGGAGTGAAATTAATCCAGAAAATGAAATAGGAGCACACCTAGGCAAACCTTGGTTTGTCTGTGCACAAGACATTTGGTCTTTTCATTCAGACTGGATCTAATCCAGAGGATAACTCTCCAAAATGACCATAGTGGGGACGTATGCTTCTCCGTACCAATGGTTCAGCTAATAGGTCTAATTCCACTGACCTGCATTACTTTTGAACATACAAAAAGAGTACTAGACAGCTGAGACGGTACTAATATGTTTTTTTTGTTTGTTTGTTTGTTTTTCCTTAGAACTTGCAGTAACAAAGGCTATATTTGCAAACTTATAACTTTAGAGCATTCAATGGGAAACAACTTCCAAAGATTAAACAAGAGATAGAATGCAATGAATTTTATTATTTTTTGGAAATTAAAAACGTTTATAGAAAAAGTGGTTATCGTGCTTCATGAAGCAAATTAGATTAATTGTTTCAAGTAAATTTTAGCATCTACTTTAAACTTAGAAGAATAAGATATTATAGATAGGAAGTTTAGGGCAAAATATTGCTACCAAAGTGAAGTAAAAAGAACAAATATTGCAAATACTGATGAAATTGTACAGTTTTTAGCTGTATCAGCTTTGAAATAATGACATTGCATATACCTCAAAATAAAGTGAATGAGATGAAATTAGAAAAAAAAAAAAAAAAAGGAAATGGAAGAGGAAAACAATGAGAAAAACATGATGTTTATGTCATGACATTTTAGAGGGTTTGCATTATTGATGATGCAAGATGCTACAAATGTTGCAGAGAAACTTTTCCTTCTCATTTTGCAAATGAAATATCTCAGGGGGAAAAAAAAAAAAAAAAAAGCAATTGTTGCCGTTGAAAGCCTGGCAATATTTGCCTTAGTAATATTTAGCAATTCACAAATTACAGGGTGGCAGCCATTACAGCTATGATAATCACACAAAAAAATGTAGGAAGCTGTTGTCAGTAACTAATGAAACAGTTATAGTTAATGAGCTTTTCTGACAGCAAGTCTAAATGGTGACTGTTGCCCCATTTGTGTTAAAATTACAATAAAAACACTCTGGAATATCTGTGAGAGGCCAAATGCATTAATGACTGAAGTAAGTAAAATGTTACAGCTTCAGAAAGCAGTGAAAGCAAATGATTAAAAACCATACCAACGGACAAAAAAAAAAAAAAAAAAAAAAAAAAAAAAAAAGGAATTAGCTTAAAGAAATCTAAATTAAGTTATTAAGTTCTTACTCTACTGTTCATAGACTAGCTGTTTTATCTATTTTTGTGAGCTTTTCTGCTTCAGTGGTATCATTTAACTAAGGTGAAGTGATTTGCCACCAGTGTATTTTTGGCTGGCTTTCAATGTCTACATCCTCCTGGATAGCTCAATTTGTAGTCTGTAGTCCAATTCCATGAAGATTGACCTAATTTTCTTGCACCCTGTTATAGAATAGTCCAGAGATCCAGACCTACATTCTCCCAGGAAGGCATGAATGCATGATGCAATTCAGATCTGGATGCAAACACACTATCATGACTAACTCCACAACAACAGAGGTACAGAATTCTGGGGCCTCAAACCTCTGACACTCATTACTATTCCCAAGTAGATATGTTGGTTGAGGAGACAAGGATCAGCAATTTTACCAATTCACTAGCTGTATAATTACAAGAATGTATTAATATATCATCAAGCGCAATATTCCTCATACCAGAGGAATTCAGAAATTAGGATTTACCACAGTCCTGGGGCTCCAGAAATGGCAATTATTACTTAATTACTTAATTATTACTGTAATCAAAGAAAATTTGTCCTTTGACGATGGACAAGGCTATGACCTTAACACATAGATTGTATCTGGCAGTTTAAAATGTATGATTTTTTCAAAATATTTTTACACAGCAATGCAAGGTTACCCTACTGAAATAGACGTGCCTCCTAATGTACAGAGAGTTAGTATAAAAAGCGCATGGCTTCTCACTAGCATTATTTTGACAGTAGCTTTCAGAATTTCTACCTTTGCATCAAGTAAGCAAAGTATTTATTCTCAATTCAGATATCACACAGTACGTTAGTGTCCCATGTACAGAACTTAGTACAGTAATGTGATGCTTAAATATGTACGAAAAAGTAGCTTAAGTAGCTAAGAAAAAAAAAAAAAAAAGAAAGTTATAAGCTAAGCGTAATTAGTTTCCCCTAGGATATATCTATAAAATGAGCTTAAAATTCTCACTGCTGTTCTGGGTTAATCTAAGAGCAAGATCATTGTATTCTCAATGATGTTCATAACCATGATAAAATAATTCTAATTCTTAGGCAAAGAAAAGTTGAAAAAATAGGTTTATCCATTTATTTAGTCAGGTAATAGCAAATTAAATATTAATCAAATGTATATAAAATATCACATGTAATATAGTAAAAACTCTGCAAAGGTTCATGATGTTAAGAGATGAATTGGTCTTACATATCAAAGGAGCATATAACAGGAAAATAAAAAGAGTCTACCGGAGTAATTCAAAGTATTCTATTACCAAGATTCTTGATCTTTCATTGTTATAATGCCACTTTTTTTTTTTCAGTCCAACAGACTTGAAGTAAATGAATTCATGTGGGTTGAATTAATAACACTCAACAAAAACTTTATAATACATAATTAAAATATTATTTAATAATTAACAACCCAATTATTAAAATAATAATCTGCTTGAAGACATTATGCCACTTGCAGACTATGGTAGCAGAAATAATTCAACATTAAAATAAAATGGGACTTAACCCTACTGTGTGGAAAAATATTTGCTTATAGAAGAATCAGATCAAATGGTTGACACTTTGTGCTTCAGATTCTATAAATTTTTATCAACAGTTTGTTGTTATGGTGTTTAAATTGATGAAAAAAAAAATGGCTTCAAGACATGGAAAACTGCATTCTGTACCACATACGTTTGGCGGCTTCCTACAGATCATTATTAGTAGTCTACTTGTACATGTATAATGGCATATCACATTGCAAAGAATAATGTCCCATTTCTTCTGGAAGACAGATTTATCACATTTTAAAGTCCAATACTTAATTTATGTTCAGTAAATTCATAAACTTTCAGACCAGACATAAAGGAGGCCTTAAAAAGCATTACAGATATCTCTATGATATCCACTCTCTGCTGATTGGATACTGATACTATCTGAGTATATATAGTTATACAGTTACACAGTTATATAGTTATACAGTTATGCAGTTATATAGTTATAGTTATACTACATACAGTTATAACTGTCTGAGTTACATCTACCACTACATACAATCACAAATAGATTTTGTGCTGAGAACTTCCCAGTGTTTAAAAATGAAAATCAAGAGATAATCAGATGCGTGAAAGTTGGATCACATACTATTTTCTCACAGACCTTCTTCTTACAGAATGGTTGGAGGCAAGACAAGAATAGAATGAAATCAATTGCAAGAGGTTGAGGATTTATCTTTTTAACAGAAGTTGAAAATAATATGCCTATAAACTGCTGGTTTTTGAACTTTCTCAGGAAAATACTGAAAATTCAGGTGACTTAAAATCATCCATGTTTGTTCTCCATCACATAGCTACATAAAAAATATTAGAGTGGATGTTATTTCTATTACTGTATCATGACTCCAAAGAGACTGTCCCTGAGACATGAAAAAAAAGATGTTCTTTTAAACAACTGAAAATGCATCTTAGTTTAGAATCACAGAATGGCTTGGTGACCTTAAAGTTCCAACCCTCCTACTATGGGCAGGACCATCTTCTGCTAGATCAGGTTGTCCAAATCTCCATCCAAAATGGCCTTGAACACTTCCACATCGACAGCTTCTCAGGCCAACCTGTGCCAGTGCCTCACCACTTTCTGAGTGAAGAATTTCTTCCAATATCTAACCTAAACCTACCTTCTTTCATCTTAAAACCATTACCCCATGCCCTACATGTGCTTGTCAAAAGTCTCTCTCCTTATAAGCTCCCTTTATAGGTACTAGAAGGCCTCTAAAAGGAGCCAGAGCCTTCTCTTCACTATGCTGAACAACCCCAGCTCTCACAGCATTATTTGTAGGAGAGCTGCTCCAGCCTTATGATCACTTATTTTTGTGGTCCTCTGCTGAACCCACTCTAACAGAACCATGTCTTGCGCTGATGGCCCCAGAGCTGGATGAAGTACACTAGGTAGAGTCTCACAAGGCTAGTTAGGGAACTATATGGGAATCAAAAGGTTCAACTTAAGGAGGTTTTGTTTCTAGAGCTAAAGAACATAAGAAAAAAAAAAAAAAAAAATTATTCTTTCAATTGTCTTACCCTTTGAAAGCATCCAGTCACCTTCAGGATCTGTATTAACAGTGTTTGCATCAAATTCCCTCTCAAAAAAATCTATCATGAGGTCATCAAAAATCTTCATAACATATTAAGCTATGATGGGTAGAAATCAGGTCTAGAGAAACAATAAGACACATATTAACAGGTCATTAATGTCATCATAATTATGATCCATTACTGTAATCTGATCTATTGTTCTTGAGATATGTCATCTCGCTAAATTAAAATAAGGGAGAAAAAAAGAAAAAGACAGGTTCCTAAAATCAGTTATCAGTATATGTACATCATTACATTTACAAGGTAAAAAGGAACGAGAGATGTTTGCATGCATGAAGAAAGCAAGCACTGTGATCAAGTGTGTAAACAGAAAAAAACAAGGGCTTATTAAATTTGTAGTGATTTCTGATATTCAGCTTAGTCTCTCACTGTTTGGATTCCACAACTTGTAAGAGATTCATATAAACATCAAATAAGAGGCCAAAGCACCAAAATTGTACTTAATATGCAAGGAGTTAATTAAAAGGGATGTAAAGTGCATTACATTCATAGCAAAATCACACCATAGCATAAGTAGTGGAGAAAAGAGATCAAATGAGTGATCACTGTAGTTAGTGTTTTGTTCTGATGACCCTGGTCAGATAAGTCAATCTGTTTGACATACGATGAATAACTACTGCTTTTGCAGATTTCTTCTGTGAATAGTCATTATACTTTTAAAAATTCTTTTTACGGAACACCAACTTTCCTATTTAAGGAAAGGATTCTCCTTGTAAACTTACTTATCTACAAAATGAATAGAACAAGAATGGGAAGAGAGCACTCAAACTCTCTTAGAAACTCAAACTGTATATAGGCTTATATGCAAAAAGACTGTCGTGGTTTAACCCGGCCGGCAGCTAAACACCACGCAGCCGTTCGCTCACCCTCCCCCTCCCTCTCTGGGACGTGGAAGAGAAATGGAAAGTGAAGCCCGTGAGTTGAGATAAAGACAGTTTAATAAGACAGGAAAATAATAATAACAAAATAATAATAACAATAATAATAATAATAATACAATGATGATAATAGTACTACTACTAATAATATGTACAAACAAGTGATGCACAATGCAATTGCTCACCACCCGCTGACCGATGCCCAGCCTAACCCCGAGCAGTCCGGCCCCCTCCCCCCGGCTAGCCACCCCTATATATTGTTTAGCATGACGTCAGATGGTATGGAATACCCCTTTGGCTAGTTTGGGTCACCTGTCCTGGGTCTGTCCCCTCCCAGCTCTTACTGCACCCCCAGCCTGCCTGTTGGCAGGACAGAGCAAAAGGCTGAGATGTCCTTGGCTTGGTATAAGCACTGCTCTGCAACAATTAAAACATCGGGGTGTTATCAGCACTCTTCTCATCCTAAGCCAAAACACAGCATTCCACCAGCTACTAGGAAGAAAATTAATTCTGTTCTAACTGAAACCAGGACACAAACCTTCACTGAATTGAAATAATTTGAAGGAAAAGACATCTTTCCCACTTTGCTCAGTACTTCTAACATTACAACAAAATCTCTCAACCACCAACACTTCAGTTTACAGCTTGTATCTCATGCCCTCAATGTCAGTGAAACCTAGTAGCCTCTGCTCATGTTTTTCTTGCATATACTATTATAAAATTAAAGAGGTGACTAAGAATAACTCATACTGCCATAAGAGTCCTTAATCAGTGAAACAGTATTATAAACCCAAATACATGAAATTTGAACCTAATAAACCTGTTTTATTATCTATGAGAAAATATACTCTTCTGTAGCTCAGAAAAACAATAATAATCAGTTATCAAAACCCCTTGCATATTCTGGTATAAATCCAGAGATCCTGTGATCCTACCTAATTCAGATGCAATACCCTCAATAAAGCTGATGAGACAACCACAACAGATTTTAAAAGCTTTCATACTTGTTTGCTGCTCCCTGTTTTCTGTTACAAAGAAACATTTCTGTTAAGAAACACTTCTAATAAAATAAAAAATAACCATAGCAAAGCTATGACAATAAGGAAAGAAATGGGAGAAGGAATAAGTTCAGATTTATTTCTGAGTATTTTTTATGAAGTTTAACAGTGTTAATATCAAGCCCATGCACTTCATTTTTTTCTGGTAAATATTTGTACAAGGGTCAACATCCATCACCACAAGTATTAAACCCTTCAACACTGAATTATATATACACGTTAATAGAAAATTCACAATGTAAAAGGAAGATCTACAATTCTAACCTTGAACACATATATAAAAAGCATTCATTGAACTCATTTGAACTCTAAATTGATTTTTACTAAACATCACTCAAGGCTAAGTGAATTTTAGTTAAAAAGTTACTATGGTATCATCTGTCCCTCTAACAAGGATGTCAAAAATAGCCTCTGGTCTACTTCCAACTGAGCCCTTATCTTTTGCAGCAACCCATCTGCTGTAACATCAATGAAGATGGATTTTTTTTTCTGAGTACATTTCAAATGCATTGACAATTATGTTAGGTATTGTAATATGCATGTGTTATTAAATCTGCTTATAACTTAATGTTTGTAAGTGAAATACAGGCAACAAAAAGAATCTTCTTGCTATGGTCCATGAAATTCATTTAGGGAAGATTTGTAGAACAAAGTCATTTTAAGAGTTCCTTTTCTTTGATATCTGACACTGTGAATAGAGTGACTAGTTTCTCTAAGTGTATATTAATAGGGAGGGAAAGGATTCTCCTGGAGGTATTGAGGCAGACTTAGACCAACCATAAGCATATGGGAATCGGGAATTATCTGCATTTTCATTTCAGCTAAAATTTATGTTTGTAATATTTATTCTACAGTTTGTAAACACAACAGGCATGACCAGCGACAAGACAAGAGGTAACAAGCACATTGTCTGAACACAAGGAAACACACTTTTTAGTACAAGGGCATCTGAGCACTGAAGAAGATTGCTCCCAAACATTGTGGAGATGTTCAAAAGCCAACTGGACATGATCCTGGGCAAGCCTCTACATCGTCTTCCTTGAGCCCGGCATTTGGACAAGATAACCTCCAGAGATCCCTTTCAAACTCAGCCATTCCATGACCATGCAAATGAAGGGAATGAATTAGGAAATTCAGGTAAAGCAAGGAAGAGGAAAAATGGAGGGAGATCACAGCATACCTGTCAGCTACAGTCACTGGTCTGGAAGATCAGCAATGTAGGGATTAATTTCACTTTTTTCCCAGCTTCCTGAGTACTTTTTGATGAAATTTGCTCCTCTGCTCTTCAGAATTTTAATGTATAAAAGAAATAATATTTATCTGTCTTACCAGCCTGTTGATTAATTCATACAACTGGAGGTATTTTACAGAAGCATCTAAAGAACTACTAAATTTACTAGTAATGAGTATGACATAGTGGTAGTAAAACTGAAATAGAAGTGAAAACAACAGAGCAGCAGTGGGAGCAAAGGAATGTTTTGAAAATTCGTCTGTACAGCTGAAGGTCTTAGTTTTCTTTTGTTTGTTTGTTTGTTTGTTTGTTTCTGCAGTGCTAATCAGAAGCATAACACAGAATCATAAAATGATTTGGGTTGGAAGTGACCTTAAAGATGATCAAAGATGACCCAAACCCCGTGTCACAGGCAGGGGCACCTCCCACCAGAAGAGGTTGCTCAAAGCCCCATTCAACCTGGCCTTGAACACCTCCAGAGATGGGGCATCCACAGCTTCTCTGGGCAACCTGTTCCTGTCCCCCATCGACATAAGTCATTTATGGTCACACATCAATAAAAACAGATTTGGTAAGAGATTTGTATTTTATTTTAAGATGAAGCATGGATACTTAATAACAATAGCATAAAATATCATCTGTTAATCTTAGTTAGGAGTAACAATTTCACATTCAAAGATGATCTGTCTGGTTGTCAAGTTAAATGAAGAGATGACAAGTAGTATCTTTTGGAAGTACTTTTTTGGAGTACTCTTTTTATTTGTTGCTCCCCCACCTTATTTTTTTTATTTTTGTTAATAATATAAGTTTTGATCTAAGCTATGAAGATTAAATCAGAAAAATTAAGGACCACGAAAAGAGAAACAGCTCATTGTTAAATATCTTCATATTCAGGAAAAAAAATCAAATGTCTATACCACTTTTCCAGTGTAATTTTTCTGCAGGGTTTTTCAATGTCAGAGTTGTTTTATTAACTAAAAAAGACATTTGAATCCAAGATTTCTGAAGTGATCCATGGCAACTGCCTATTATTCACTGAAAACACAATGCAAGTCAAATTAGCTTAGCCTGCCTCTCACTGAGTGAACCCTCAGCTACTGACTGAGGACAATAGGACTGCTCAGACAAGAAAACAGACCAGAAATGATAAATAAAGGGAAATAAAGCCATTCTAGTGGAGCAACAGCATTTAATAATAATAATAATAATAATAATAATAATAATAATAATAATAATAGTTTCTCAGTTTAAGATGAGAAGCTCCAGGGGCAGAATACTTCATTGGGGTAAGCAATGGGAGCACAGGTAAGGCTGAACACTTCAAAGCAAAGGAAATTTGTCATACCATAGCTGCAGATGCTTAATGAAGCCTCTGGTACCAAGAATGGTCCTGGCAAGATATTTTACCTCCCCATTTGTAAAACATAGATGATAATTTCCCTTGTCATTTGTTGCTATCAAAAAAGTGTTCATATAAGGATAATCCACATGCACTTATTTCTGAAACAGTCATCCTCCCCATTATTTTGACTTTATGAATTATTTCAAAAATACAGAAGGAAAATTCTGACCTAAACTTCAAATGAATGATTTAGAAAACTTTCTTTATAAATAAGATGAAAGACAAGCTGGGTAACAGCAACTTGCCTGATAATATGCTTTAACCACTATTACATTCAAAAATACAATTTTAATTATATACTTAATGTAATGTGGCAGGGCCAGACTGCTAGGGACAAAGATGAAACATAATGATGAAAATCTGCAGTTTGTGTTTGTTTTCTACTGTTATACAGTGCTTACTGTAGTCTAGTATATCCAGTTAAGCTTCATACTCTGAGGAAACACTTATCTTCTCTTCCAATGCCCAGTCAACTGTTTTATAATAGAAAAGGGCAATGCTGAATAGTGGATTACTCCAACTGCATAGGTATTAATGAGCCATGTTTGCTTTATGTTCAGATGCACAGATTTCCTATTACGACATTGTTAAAAATTTGGCCGCCTATCCTTGAAATGGCAACCATGTATAAGATACTAACATATAACTCATGTACTAGGTATAAAGGACATTACATAACATCATATTTGAGTAAACACACATAGCTCAGAAACTACAGACACACAAAAGTTCTCAAGAAGACTCCTATCACATTTTTAATAACTTGAGAGGTTTAATGATACTTATTTTACTGCCTTGGTTTCTGGGAACTATATACCATCGTGGCAAAAAGTGGAAAAGTCATAAAATATATAAACTTGTAAGTGATGAGTTTTATATTGGAAGAGGAAATACATATTTTTCTGAGTGCTACAATCTATATATCTCCCTAGTCGCTGCTGTTTTTAGTAACTACATTTGTAAATGACCCACTCTGTCACTATTACTTCAGAAAGAAATAGAATCGCAGTAGGCACAAAACTTTTCTGTTCCAGTCTTTTGGGTTTTTTTTTTGAACCTGACAAAATTGTATTACACTACACTTGGTGGACAAGCTGTTGTCACACAGTTTCTTCTATGTTTCTATGTGTTTGGTTATTAAAAACAGAAAATACATATTAAATGTTAAAGCTCATATTGTTAGAAGTGTGATGCTTTTTTTTCTAATTATTTATTTTTTTTCTTTGTTCTGCTGGGTTGCTGGTTTTGTTGTTGTTTTTTTTTTTTTTAACCTTTTCAAAAATGTCAAGAGAAAAATAATAAGGATATCCCTTGTATTATCCCCAGTTCCCCATGACAGCCTTATTTCTAAATTGGAGAGATATGGATTTGAAGGCTGGACCATTCGGTAGATAAAGAATTGACTGGATAGCCGTAACCAGAGAGTTGTGGTTCACAGCTCTATAACCAGGTGGAAGCTGGTGATGAGTGGTGTCCCTCAGGGGTCCATTTTGTGACTGGTGCCATTTAGTATCTTTGTCATACAGTGGGATTGAGTGCACCCTCAGCAAGTCTGCAGATGACACCAAGCTAAGTGGTGCACTCGACAGAAGGAAGGGATGCCATCTGGACAAGCTTAAGAAGAAGTAGGCCCACATGAACCGCATGAAGTTGAACAAGTCCAAGTGCAAGGTGCTCTACCTGGGTCAGGGCAATCCCAGACATGAGGACAGACTGGATGAACAACTCATTGAGAGCAACCCTGCAGAGAAGGACTTGGAGGTTCTGGTAGACAAAAAGATCAACATAGGCCAGCAGTTTTGTCCCAGAAGGCCAACTGCATCCTGGACTGTTGGCAAAGCCAATGTAGGTCAACAGATGTGACTGTCCCCCTCTGCTCTGTGCTTGTGAGGCTCCACTTGGAGTACTGTATCCAGGTCTGAGGCCCCCAGCAAAAGAAGAACCTGTTAGAGTAGGTCCAGATGAGGGCCATGAATGATCAGAGGGCTGGAGCACCTCTCCTATGAAGGAAAGCTGAGAGACCTGAAAATGTTCAGCCTGGAGAAGAGGCCGACCTCATTGTGGACTTTCAGTATTTAAAGGGGGCTTGTAAAAAAGTTGGAGAACAACATTTTGCTCAGGCCGATAATGACAGGACAATAGGGAATGGTTTTAAACCAGAAGAAGGAAGATTTAGACTAAACATAAGGAGGAAAAAACTTCGCTCTGAGGGTGGTGGGGCACCGGAGCAGGTTGCCCACAATCATACAACAGAATCACACAACCATTAGGGATGGAAAAGACTTCCAAAATAGTCTGGTATAACCATCCCCCTACCACCACTATCACCCACTAAACAATGTCCCTAAGCACTATATCAAACTTTTCCTTTAACTCCCCCAGGGATAGTGTCTCCACCACCTCCCTGGGCAACCCATTCCAATGCCTAACTACTCTTTCTAAGAAATTTCTCCTAATTTACAACCTGATTTGGAAGGTGCGGATGCCCCATCCCTGGAGGTGCTAAGACCAAGTTGGATGAGGTCCTGGGCAACCTGATCTAGTGGGTGGCATCCCTGCCCATTTCAGGAGGGTAGGTACTGGTGATCTTTAAGATCCCTTCCAACCCAAGCCATTCTATGATTCTATGATCTTGTTAACAAAAAATTCTCAACCAGCAACTCTCTTCTTTTATCCATTTCCCCACCATTTAGGAAACCCCCTCAGTATCTACCTATTTTATCTACCTATTTAAAGCTATGCAGTTATCTAGGCAATGACAACCATGTTACTTTAAAGAGGTAGAATAATACTCTTTACTTATTTTTCTATTTATTATTTGCTGTAGCCCACACAGTAGATATTCACAGTAAATGCATTCATTTCTCCATCAAAACTCCTGAAAAGCAGGATTGGGTTCTTCATTGCTCCCTAGAAGTTTCTGAATTCAACTTAACCAGTTGGCAAAGCTAAAAGCAAAATTTTACAATGTTTAATGCCAAATGGGGAGTGACATTATTTTTTCTCATATTGCCAGAGGTAGAGATTTCTGTCTGTTCTTGTAGCATGTCAACTGCAAGAGTGATCTGCAATTAAGGTACAACTCTACCACTGTGGTGTAATCCTTCCCCTCATATTCTCTCTTGAGATGTGATTTGTGTGCATTGCCTGGCACAAACAGACACTATTCCTGATTGTGCTATAAGAATTAATAATAGGAAACAAAATGCTACTGAATTAAGCAGCATTACATACTAATGATTAATACATTAATGTAAATAAACGCAGTAAAGACTGCATCCTAGCATGATTAATCTCTTGGAAATTGACTACTACTGGCAGGTGAATTACAGTGCCTGTGTATAAAAGGTATATTTTTTAACATATTTGAATTTTTTTCTTTAATAATTATCGTACCAAATTTCATATCTAATATTCCCAAAATATCTTTTTCAGGCTGGACTGGCTGGTATAGGTGCTCTTATGTTGAGATTTTAAGTATTTCACTGTGCGCGTAGATGACAGCTATTTAATACATTAAGATCTCACATTTCTAAAATTTTCTGTTGCTTAAATATACCTTTGCATGTTATTGTATATGCTATGCCTTTTACAAAGCAGATTCTGAATGAAAGAAGACTTTCTCCTCCTTCTGTCTCCAACTACCAAATCCTTTAAGTTTTCCTCAGAAGTTTTTTTGGTTTTTTGTTTTTTGTTTTTTTTTTTTCTCTAGACTTCTGTTGATGCTCACAGCTCTTCTCTGGATTTTCTTAATTGGAGAGACATTCTTGAACAACAGTAGGCATTGTAAACTACTATCTGTGCTGAGCACTACTTGTATCTGACATCACAGGCCTCTCCTATAATAGCAACTCCATGCTCAGATTACTTTTCTAGTAGATTCTTCTGTTCTTGAAGTTTTAAATACAGTAATACTGACAGAAGAGATGCTGCCATGGATCAGAAATGGTACTGAGACCACCTCCAGAAAAACAGTCAATACCACTTAGTTGCTCTTATGCTTTTGCTAGACAACTGCTTTGAAAGCTCATCATGTTTCCTGAACTTCAGTTCATTTTATGCGTGACATTTTGTGACTTCATTTCAGTATACCCTCTAAGGAGTAGTGCTTACCTGAATACCTATTTGTTAGTTTTGTACTGATATTTGGTTGTGCTGACATGCCAGAGTGGCAAACTGAGTGTAAGTGATTTCTCAAGAACAGGGTAGGCAATTTCTGAAGAACAAGACATTGCACAGAACAACAGTTGCAGACGTTTGGGGGAATGTGATACGGCCAACTGCTGGTTGAGAAGAGAGGAAGGCTGGGAGTAGTAACAGGCCTCTTTCACTTGCCAAGGACATTATAAACTTTCTTTCCTCAGTAGAGAGCAAAAAATTAAGTGGAGTTCTCCACTGAGGTATATTACCGTCAAATTGCAAGATATACATAAATCTGTTTTTGTGTTCAGTTACACAAAACTGTACCACAAAACCCAGTAATCAAAACATTCTGGCTAAACTTGGGCTTTACAGAAAAATCCTTTTGCCTAGTAAGATATTTGTGATTCTTGATAGCTCCACGTTTTGCTTTGAAAACAGGCTGTTTGGTACTCAGTAAACACGATTTAAAGCCCCTTTTCATGTAGCCTTTGGATGTAACTTTTTAAGTGTTTGTGTCTAAGTACAGTGAATATTTTTGCAAAGACAAGAAAAAGATGTAAATTAGCATCTTGGATGATCCTTTCGATGTCACCAAGTCTGCATAATTTTTATGCATCAATCATTCTATTTCAAGTGAAATGCTTTAGCATTTCTTTGTAAAAATGCTTAATTTTGAATATATTATTTTCTATTTGGTCAGCATTGTTTTGTTTTCTGGGATTTGACATAAAAGTACCTGAGAAGATAATTAAGCCTTTTCTTGAATGTCTGAAACTGCAACTATGCTGAGGGACACAGAACAGTGATAAAATTAGTGCTCTTTAACTCTGTATATTGCTAAGGAGGTTTGGGGAAAAAAAAAAAAAAAAAAAAAAAAAAAGTAAATCTGTGTATTGGCAATAGGAAAAATGTGATTGTTGATAACGAAGATATACATTAAAGACTGGGCATAGTACAAGCCACAAAGCAAAATCTGTTTTTACATTCTTCCAACTACTAATTTTGAAATTTAATATAAAACTATAGGGATTGAACTAATGATTTTAAACAAACAAACAATAAATAAATAAATAATAAAAATAAGATTAAAAAAAAAAGATATATAAACTTAAAAGTTGCAAGACTCCCAGGGCAAATTCAGTGTTATCCTACACAGGAAAATTGAAAATAGTAAATGCTGGCAAACAATGTTATTTTCATCTCTGCAGCTAAATGAAATATTTTGTTTCATTACAAATACAATTTCCTGTCAAAATCATTTTAGGGTAAGTTTTTCATCCCATTTTCCTTACAACCAGTGCTTAGTTTCACTGCTGCAGGTGCAGAACTATAGACATTGCATTGTTAAGTACTGTAAAGGCAGACCTGAAGAAGCAAGATTTCATATTGAATAAAGAATAGAGGGTGGTATCTAGAAAACAGCAGCATTAAGTTCTAGCTCGCATCCCAAAGGAATTGAAATAGGTCATCCCTCCACAGACCATGACTTTTTCCTTTACTGAAATTGTATCACTTCAAGAACATTGCTAATATTTCTGAGCCTTGAACCCATTGCCCCAAGTCTTACCAGAGAATAATATACATCATGCTGTCTGAAAGGTAACTTCCTGCTTTACTTTTAAACATAACTTTACATCTGATACTTATAAGAAATTACTTCATTTTTCATTGTGAAAAGACATTTAGTTAAGGGAACTGTGACACTACCAGCCTCTATTACCTACCCTAGAATGCTTATTAAAAAAGCCTTATTTTTATTAATATATTTTAAATCTCAATATTTAATTTAGAGTTGTCAGTGTTCATACCAAAATAATAAAATAATTGTGCATTAGGGATAAATAATAACAATGAATAATAATGGTAAATAGTAACGACGAATAATAATAATGAAGATGAAAGACAGCAGTATTTTCAGTTGAGAGACACTGTGTTCAGAAAAAAATCACAATATGTAGTACATTATGTTGCTGAAAAATATTTTATCTTCATTTACTCAGTTTTCTTTCTGTCTTAATGGTAAGTATAAATTATTGCCTAACTGGTTACCTACCTCAAAAATGCTGAAATATTCAACACTACTAATGTTTTTGGAGAGAACTGATGGATTTTTTATACTTATTATAGTTATCCTGATTTTGTTTTCATGTAATTTTTAATAGGATCAAGTCATAGGTACAGATTATAATAGTGACAAAGTATAGATATTTGAAAGTTTTATCCGTGGAATCTGACTTCCCATTTTGACTAAAGCTACTCAGTATTAATAAAGTTGGAATAGGCCAACCAAATTATTTCTTATCTAGCTTACAATTCATTATTAACCATCCTTTTCCCCTCTAAAAATACCATACCCAGGGAAGTGGTGGAGTCACCATCCCTGGAAGTCTTCAAAAGACGTTTAGATGTAGAGCTTAGGGATATGGTTTAGTGGAGGGCTGTTAGCGTTAGGTTGGAGGTTGGACTCGATGACCTTGAGGTCTCTTCCAACCTAGAAAATTCTGTGATTCTGATTCTGTCAAAAATTCTGTGATACCAAGAACTACTTTATTTTTATTTTCTTAGAATGTAAATTATCCTGTTAAGTTCTTCTAACATAGATTTTTGTCTTTAGTGATTAATTTTACCCCATTTTTATTCACTTCTGTTACCTCTGTTATTATGGTTTCCTCTAAAATCTCTTAACTGAGATGAAAAACATCTATTGAACAGATCTGTTCTGCCTATTCTTTTTTAAATGTAGGTACAATATTTGTTATTAATCATTCCTAAGGCCTGATGTTTGACTTGATAGATGTATAAATATTCTCAAGAGACTTGCAATTCCATCTGCCAGCTCCTTCTACAATCACCCCAGTTTGAGGACATTATGGTATGGGGAGTCACATCCGCAATCTGAGAGAGTGTTTCACCATCACATCCCTATCCTTCACATGCTTCTCTTGATAGTTACCTGATAAAGACAGACTTACTGCACTTTCCCCTGATTATGCAGCAATACACGTGATGTGTGGCATGGCTGTACATGGGTTAAACTGCACCTGAAGATGTGGCTCCCTGAATGCTTTATCTATGACAGACATGGAAATTTCCATGTTCATGGTTTCATTTTCATTCTCCATATTGTCTTTGCTAACACCAAGTTTCAGAGTTCTTAACAAGGACTTGTACAAAGCATTTATCTTTCTTTCAAGATAAAACTAGATTTTCCCTATTTCTATTTCTACTAGAATAACCTCTCCTTCCCTTACTTCTTTAAAAGTTTTTTTTTTTTTTTTTTTTTTCCAATCTAAGTAACTTCTTGATGACTGTCAATATGCTTTGAAAAGTTTAATTTATTATAACTGTTTTTTTCCCATTTCTCTTCCCCCCCCCTTTAAAATTATGGGGTTGGTGGTCCTGTTTGTTTTCTGGACAGCTTTTTGTTGTTGTTGTTTGTTTGTTTTCTTCATTCATTTGTTCTTATATTCAGCTTACCTGGTAACAGACTATCACAGGAATACGACACAGCTGCTTGGTTTTTAGTCTGCAAGGGACTCCAGCCTGAATAAAAGTTTTCCAATATAAGAAGTCCACAAAATGGCAGGTGATTCTGAGGCAAACTACACATCACCAACAGTTCAAACCTTTTGTTGAAACACTACCTATATAGAAAGAATATTGCGTGCTAGACTTCTTTTCTGCATCTGGAAATGCAGAATTCCTGTTTCTAACTGATGAAACTCTAACTCATGTCTCACCATCCTGAAAAGATCCTGCCTACCAGTTGTCAAGCACCGTATCTGTGAGTACAGCAGCAAATATTTGAAACGGCTTTTTAACCAATAGTAGCTGTGGTTCTTCAGGGAAGTGTCATCAGTTCAGAATTCCCAGCAAATTCTGAAACCTTCAAATAATAATATGAACTGTTATTATAAGGTCTGCATTATAAGGTCTGTTATTATAAGATCCTCACTATACTAATTCTTGCCTCTTGCATGCACAGCTTTAACACGGCTATTTGGACATTTCTGATGCGCTGTTGAGAAATGCATACACACAGATGAATGTACAAGCAATTGCAACATGTCTAAGAAATACTTTTCTTTCATAAGCAACTGTTCTTTAGGGACTTTCAAAGCATTGCCCTGAAATTTTGAAAACTATGTTCAGAAATGCAGAAAGGTTCTTTCTTTAAGGTACTTATTCTAAAGTTGTTGTGGTTGACTCTAGCCAGCAGCCAAACAACTACCCAGATTCTCACTCCCTCCCTTCTCCATGGGGCAGAGAAAATAGAAGGGTGAAGACTCATGAATCAAGATAATGATCATTTAATAGGAAAATAAAAAGCTGGTTTTTTTTGTTTGTGTGGATTTTTTTGTTTGTTTGTGCGTGTGTGTGGAAAGCAAAACCAATTCATTCACTACTTCCCATCAGCAGGTGGATGTCCAGCCATGTCCTGGGAAGCAGCAGCATAGCAAACTTGCTTGGGAAGGCAAACAATGTAACTATGAATATTCCTCCTTCTTCCACTTTTCCATGATCTCTTATTGCTGAGCATGACATCACTATATGTTACGGAATATCCCTTTGGTGCACTGGGGTCACCTGTCCTGGCTGTGTGCCCTCCCAGCCCCATGCCCGACCCAGCCTCTGCACTGGAGTTACAGAGTAGGGAAAAGAGAAAGCCTAGATATTGTACAAGCACTATTCAATAACAGCCAAAACACTGAGGTGTTATCAACACTGTTTTAGCCACAGCTACAGTGGCTGAAGTACAGACTAATTCCAATGAGTGTTAAGAGTTATGCAGTCCCTATCTCCTTTTAGAAAAATCCATTATGTGTCATTCCATAATGAGAAATACAATGCAACAGCATGTACTAAGCACAGTCTGACACACCTAGTGATTTTTAATGAAATCTCTGGTGTGGCATCTGTACAATAGTACCACTGCTTCTGTGAAGTTACAATTTCAGTAAAATTCCACTTAACACATTTCTGTACAGACTTACATTGACCAGACAAACAACCTTGGCACACTAAGTTTAGCTAAATTATCTGAAAGAATGCTTGTTTCCTTTATGATTTTGCAACTACTTAAGGAAGCTGACAGGAAAAAATCTAGAAAGCTGAGTTTCTTTGTTTGAGGGAAAGTATAAATTCAATGTCATAATTTATTTTCCTTGTTCAGCTTTGAAACTCCGGCCCTCTCTGATGTGGTTTTATTGATTCACCTGAGCATTTCTATCACTCTGGAGTGTTTCATTCATGAAATCTTTATTTTTTTTTAACCTTTCAGGTCTGTAGCAAAGAGTGTTTCTGTAGGACAAACACAGCTGCAAAGTAAACTTAAAACAACAAAACCTTGAGATTTATTCCACACTAAAAAAAAAAAAAAAAAAAGGGTTTCTTTATTAACAATCAAAATTCAGCAAGCTGTATGGCATCAATACAATTATGTCCATTCACAATGTGAACTGCTCTACGAAATCTTTAAAATATCCCAATTAAAGAGAGTCAGACAATTATAAAAATTAGACCACAAGTACATCATTCTCTCCTCTCAACTTTTTCCTGTCTCCCTGAGTTGGGTCTATCTGAGCTGGAGTCACCTTTTCCCTGCAGCAGCCCACACAGTGCTGTGCTCTGCACTCGTAGCTGGAACAGCACTGATATCACTCCAGTGTTGTGTCTATTGCTGCATAGTGTTGGCACAGCATCAGGACTCCTTCCAAGCCCTCAAGAGCCAGCAGGCTGGGGGTGGGCAAGTGATGGGGAGGGGACATCGCCAGGGCAGCTGACCTGAACCAAACAAAGGGATATTCCATAACACCTGATGTCACACTCAGCAATAAAAAGGGGGGCTCTAATGGGGGAGGTGGCTGTTCCTCCTGAACAACCACTACGCGTTTTGAGGCCCTGCTTCCCAGGACGTGGCCAAACATCACTCATTGACGGGAAGTAGAGAATATTTTGTTTCCCCTCTCTTTGTGCTTCCGTGCGGACTCATTGTTTCTTTTGTTTCTTTTTTCCTCCCCTTTCCCTTTAATTAGACCTTTCTCATCTCAAAACTCGAGTTCTCTGTGTTGTATGAGAGCAGTTGTGGTGGAGCTCGGCTGCCCACCTGAGTAAAACCACCACACTCCCTTTCTCCCTTCCTTCCCCCCAGTCCCCCAAGTCAAGTGGACTTACCAGAGCAATATTAAAAGCTCTAGCTGATGTCTTATTCTCTACAGAACTTTGATGAACATCAAAGTATAAAAGTCTTTACCAGCTGTAAAAAAGTTTTAGGAGAAAAAATAAGTGATTAATAGCAATCACATCCTGTTCATTAAAGAATGCAGGAAAAACAACACAGATCTAGTTCTTTCCTCAATGCTACTTTTTCGTCTCCTCTCAAGTATTCTATTTTCCGGTGTTGACTGAACAGACAAAATGATATGACAAGAGAAAGATGGATAAATATTTATTCACATGAAATGAAAGTGCCCATTATAAGCATAACTCAAACAAATTTTTAAACTTTAATCATATATTGGATTAAAAAAACTACATTAATCCCACACAATGGCACAGTGATTTCTTCCCAGAGCTGTATAAACAATGCTAGAAGAATATCAGCAACAACTAAAAAGCATGATACCTATATTCCATTATCACTTTTTTTTTTTATCTTCCAATAATGCAATCACATCAGTGAAGCAAGCATCTGAAAATTACAGACTAAACTACGCATTTGTGTTGCTGATGCTACATAAAAGACATGGCTTTGCTTTTTTGAACAAATGGCCTCTTAGCAAAACTGAAGCGTAAAGCAGCCAAGTCTTCTCTACTCTCAAGTAGACTGGAGGACTTAGGTAAGACCACTTACACTGAACTTCACACTAAATTAAACACACAGATCTACTAATTCTGACACACTTGAAGCTCTTATAGCTCCTAATGTCATGAACTGTAGATATAGGTGATTTGGCTTTTCATAAATGTTAAACTGCTTAATTAGCTTCAATTTAGAGTTAGGTCAAATCCACATACCTCCACCACTTTCTCTTTCAGCCAACCAAATTGCCTGGAAGTCTTTCTAGCACTGACACCATCATCAGTCTGCTGCTTTCCAGATTACAAAAAGAATAACACAAATGAAAAAGTGTAAAGCTAAAGGACAGAGGGAGACTGAAGAAGCCTAAGAACAGAAGAAATGGACAGACCTCAAGAGGTCATAGAAGAATTTGACTCCAACTTGGAAAAACAGTGGCAGTCCTTCAGTTATCTATGCAAGGAAACAAATACCTACCAGAGACAAATAAAAATAGCTTCCATTTTAAGAAATAAATGTATACAGAGGTATGTGAGACCAGCTGCACTACATACAAGGATACCAATGGAGATGGACAATACTATTGAAAGGTAGTTCTCCATCATCTTTAAAAGGTCATGGTGATTAGGGAAGCTCCCTAATCTGTAATCAACAGCTCAATATCTGAATAGGTGTCAGCTGTGGGTGGATTTTTATCTTATTACAGGGGTTGGTACTGTTTAATGTCTTTGATAATAACATTGATAAAAGGAGGATGCATGATATGCTATGAACCCCTCAATGCTCTGCAAGCTAGAAAGCCATCTAAAGCTGAAGTATGGCTATGAAGGCCTTAGAAAGGCTTACTGTTTTTATGCTCGGGATGATTTTCTCTACAGTTTTGGAGACATGCCAAGTTAGCACGTCTTCAAAAACAACAAAAATCTTATGCCTGAAAGAGATACCACTAAAAAGAGGTGTCTACATTTTAACTTATCTAAATTTGGAAGTGGGAGAAATATTCTGGAATAAAATGTCATACACATAGTAATGCACTGTGTTTATGTTCAGAGTTTTTCAGTGCCCTTGCCTTCCTAATCCATGAGTGCTGGGAGGCATTCACTGGGACATGTAGCAGTTCAGATAACATCAGGTTTTGTGGACACTATAGAACAGCTGAAGAGCACAGATTTAGAAGAAACAGAGCCTAAGGCATGAAAACTTGAGTTTAAATAATAACCACAGATGTTAGGTAAATGCATGTAAAACTTATATAAGCCAATGTCTCATAGTAACAATTTTCCTGATTTTTCCTGGGATGGTAAGGACAGGAGGAAATGCTCTTGAAAAACAAGAGGAAAGACTAACAACTCTCAAAGCTCAGAGACTAAAAACATGATGAGGCATGTAGCTTCTGAACTAAGTCTGAGGGTAGGTAACTGTACTTTGGAAAAATGTTAATTTTTACTCTTTTTTGGGGTGCCAAACTTGTGATTTTGCATATTGATGATTTCTGGACTATATTTTTTAGGTTTAAATGTGTGAAGTTTTTGTTGGAGAAGTTCTCACCTTGATTCCCTTTTAGGAAAGATTCAATAGAATGATTTATTTAAGAGCAAGACTACATTCATGTTTTTAGCTATTTCTGCAAACTAGTTGCAGTTTTTTTTTATTTTCTGTTTGAAAGAACACATTTCTAGCTTTTTTTTTTTTTTTTTTTTTTTTTTTTTTCTCTAGGAAACTAAGCTTTTGCATTTTGCCTTTTTCTGGTAGTCTCTGTATGCTGCCTCTGTGTTCTTCCATTGCTTAATGCGGTACAGGGACTTCAGTCCAGTGTGGGCATACTGGAACATTTATATGTCTCTTTATACATGGCAGTGATGTCAGAAATACTGATCCCAAGAACAAGGTGTTTTTAAACAGCATGGTGCAGCACCTCTCCTGGTTTTCCCTAGAAAATGCTGTGATAACATTCATTCCACTTTCACAACAAGCTCATTCAGATGATAGTATCTGAAGATAACTGTATTCTACTTTGCAAATATACCTTTATTCTTCGCAGATTTGAGGAAAAAAAAAACATTGCAAGAAAGACTGAGCAAGAGTGCAACAGACTTCTTACCCTTCACACAAACAGAATTCTGAATTCAGATTTACAATTTAGTTTGCAATCTTCGTTATAACAACAGTACGCTTCTATATTGCAGGTATATGTTTGAAACATGGCAGAATATCCAACTAAAAGCAAGAAAGTCTTGTTGAGATTTCATGGGGAACAGGGCAAGCAACTTCACTGGCTTATTCTCACACGCCACAACCCTTCCACCTTTCTTACCACCTTCCACTGACTTCTGCGAAATCCTCCTGCTTCTTTTGCCAATACTTTTGCTTTATTTAGTCCACAGTGGCATTTTTTAAGTTAAAGAATATGATCTGACACCCCAAAACACTCTGCAACAAAGCAGATCCAAATTAGACTCTCACCAATAAGCAACAAGTGCAGCTATCTTGTCTGTCTGTGATAGGAGGTAAATCTTAGAGATTAACCACACATTGGTAAGAAATGTAGTTGTCACTCATTCAACATTGTACCCCATCCTTTTTTTTCCTTGGCATGGGTGTGATAAGACTGGTATTTAGATACCAGCAGCTTTTGGAAACATCTGCAGGCAGTAGAGAAGAAGATAGAAGTTGTTTTAATTCTAGTTCATCTGCAGAGAAAAGCTGTTTACTTAACTTTTATTTTTATGGATTGAAGGTTAAATTTAGCAGTACCTCAGGTTAATCATAGGTAATTATGTTGTACATCTGCCCCCAAGCATGTCTCCGAACTGTCATTTTCAAAGATTGCTTGTTTTCTGGTGACAGAGTAGGTGTTCAAAAACACAAGTTTTTAGAATTTTTTAAACCAGTCAGCACAATTTAAGTCAGATATAAAGACAAGTTGAACATTTATATTTGATAACTGATACTGAAAGGCTAATATTTGCTTAAATATTTTACTTAAATCCAATATACCACATCATTAAAACATAAGTGGTTTATTGTTTAATCAGTTAAAAGTTATGAAAATAATGGGAAGATGTTATAGAGGCAACAATAAATATTTGCAGTTATAACCTTCACTTATATCATATATCTCAGTGTGATGTTCTTTAAAGTACTGCTTCAGTTTCAACTCTACCCCTGGACAGTTTATTATCTCTCAGCAGTTTATTCTACATAGCTTTTCCTGAGCACAGCAGGTACACTCTCTTGATGACAAATTTATTGTAATGATTAGACAAAATACTTACAACGTCTTTGACAATAATAAAACATAAATATACACATTAATAGAATTTTCTTGTGTACCTTTAAGGGTTTTCCTCATTTCTGAAGAGATCTGGGGAAAGGAAAAAGAAGGAAGCAGAGGGGACTTCCTAACAAAATGAACATGTCTCCTTGCTCTGACCATAATGGAATTTGAGCTACATATGGGACGGGGGAACAACAACTAAAATAAGATTAAAAAAGATTAAATATATTTATTTTTCAATGGTGGTAAAAAATATAACTCATAGCAATTTATTGTGGAAAACAAATGCACTATTAAATTTTGACTTTTCAAAGAACATTCTGGACAGACTGGAGAGCTGGGTGATCACCAACCACATGAAATTTAACAAGAGCAAGTGCCGGGTCCTGCACCTGAGATGGGGCAACCCTGGCTATATGTACAGACTGGGCAATGAGGCGCTGGAGAGCAGCCCATGGGAGAGGGATCTGGGAGGTGTGGTTGACAGCAAGTTGAATATGAGCCAGCAGTGTGCCCTGGCAGCCAGGAGGGCCAACCGTATCCTGGGGTGCATCAAGCACAGCATCGCTAGTTGGTCAAGGGAACTGATTATCCCACTCCACTCTGCACTGGTGCAGCCTCACCTCAAGTACTGTGTGCAGTTCTGGGCACGACAGTACAAGAAGGACATTAAACTGTTGGAGAGTTTTCAGAGAAGGGCGATGAAGATGGTGAAGGGCCTAGAGGGGAAGACGTATGAGGAGCGGCTGAGGGCACTGGGTCTGTTCAGCCTGGAAAAGAGGAGACTGAGGGGGAGTCTCCTCATTGCAGTCTACAACTTCCTCACAAGGGGGAGGGGAGGGGCAGGCTCCGACATATTTTCCTTAATCACCAGTGATAGGACTGACAGGAATGGTGTCAAGCTGAGGCAGGAGAGGTTTAGGCTAGACATCAGGAAGAGGTTCTTCACCGAAAGGGTGGTTGCACACTGGAACAGGCACCCCAGGGGAGTAGTCACTGCACCAAGTCTGTCTGAATTTAAGAAGCATTTGGACTGTGCACTTAGTCACATAGTCTAAACTTTTGGGTAGACCTGTGTGGTGCCAGGAGTTGGACTTGATAATCCTTATGGGTCCCTTCCAACTTGGGATATTCTATGATTCTATGATATTTTCCATGCAATTTTTTTATGTCAAAATACTGAATGCCTACCTACATATTTAGTTATCTCTGTATTTAATATGTTTCTCCATCTTTTTTATTAATGTTTGTCTTACATAGTCTCCTACAAATTATATTCTAAAGCGATGTCCCTATTACATGAGTTGAACCTTTGTATAACAATAGAAGAAAACCAAACTTTTATGTCAGTTGCAATCATCAGTTCATCTGTTGTTACTCAGAATATATTCCCTTCATTTCCTCAAAACCTGAGTACCAGATATGAAAACTATGGAAAACAGTCAGAGTTACCACATTCATCCTTTTGACAGTGCATGTGTAAGATAAAATCTTTACAAAATTTGTGTTTTGAGGCTGTATTTTAAATGGCCTGAAAAAGTGATTTCCTGCATGAAAAGAGAAGTCATATTCAATAAAGGAATTACATATCCAAAAGGAAAAGACAAATAACAAAGTTACTGGGGAAAAAAAAAAAAAAAAAAAAAAGGAGAACAATTTAGATACATTTGTAATTAATAAACAGGGAGGGATTTATCTTTGTTATCTTGTCAAGTTACAGTTATGAATGAAGACATTGAGCTCTACGATAATAAGGGAATTCCAATGAAGTTATGTCAACAGGAGAATTGCTATCCTAACTTATATAAAGAATGACAGTTCTTTCCAATGCTTAATTTTCTTACTGAGAAAGCTTTAAAAAGCACTTGGATTAAATAGCTACATTAACTAATTAAAATCTGTGTGTTGCACTTAGATAAAAAAAAATTGTGTGTACTGTGCCTCATAAACTCCCATGAATGGTAGAACTCCTGTAATTATAAACCTCTGTGAGCACATAATCTTAAAACAAATATAAAAATATCATGTTTAATATTGTATTGTTTAATCATTTCATCATGAAAAAGAATTTGTGAAACAATTAATTTTGAATTCATTACCACTTCCTCAATATACATGCAAAGTTAGCGTTGTTTTTTTTTTTTCCCCACTATATATCATTGTGTTGAGTAAGATTTTATTATTTAGAAATCAGTATCTGTATACCTGAAACATTGCTTCATCAGAATACAAGTCAAGTAAAAAGACTGTTGGAACCAAAAAAATATATAAATAAATATATCCTTTAATTTAAACTATCCTTGCTTGTCAAGAGAGAGAAAATTTAACCTTTTGTCTTCCTGTATAACTCAGTTGTTTGAAAACCAGTTAAAGGTTCATAAACGGCAAATGAATATTAGTATTAAAAATAAACTGAATTTTCATTGAGTTTATCATTTTTAGGCTAATAATACAAAAATTAATTTCATATTTGACTTAGGATGAAATATGGAATAGTCTGTAATCAAATTTTATTTTTCTATTGCCTGCAGATTTGTAGTGCAATGCCCCGTATAATACAGTCTCATTGACCACACTGTTTATTTCATTCTGCTTCTGTATCAGTTTTAGCTACACTAGCTCAAATAGATCAGTCACCCACTCAGATTAAGACATTCTCAGCAGTTAGTCATGACTGGACTCAACAAATATCCAGCTGTCCAGAACTTCTCAACTAACAGTCTCTACATGTATACACATCCTCTTAAACACTGACTTGGCGCATGCAGGTAGCAAGGTAGCAAGAAAAATTTGGACAATTTTTTTCATTTCAGTTCCCATTTGCCCATTTGCTTGCTTTTTTTTTTTTTTTTTTTTTTTTTTTTCAATTAACATTGCTGAATGGTGTAAAAGGACTGGGATTTTAGATTTTTAGAATTAGGTGTAATTCAATATTTATCGACTCATTTATGCCTATAAATAAAAACTCACATGAAGATCAACAAAGAATAAAATACATGCCTCAAATTCATTTTTAAAATAATAATTTTTCAAAAGTAAAAATTTCATGGAGATGAATACAGGCATTTGATTTTGCCAAGTAATCTTTTCTCGACATATTCACAGTAGATAGACAGCCATAACATTTGAGGATGTGCTTACAGCATGATATAAAAGCTACTTTTGTATGCTGCTCTAAGCCTCTTGTGAAATTATGACCTGAGAGCTAGAAATCCCAGTCCTGTCAAGAAAATCCCAGTCCTACCAGATGCAACTGACCTAATGTTACTGACTACAGACAGAACCAAATGGATGTAACACAGTTATCCAAGGCAAATAAGCTATCCTGGATTAGGCGAGTCACAGTAGCAGAAAGCATAGTTTACATGAACCTGCCCCCAGTTTGGTGATGCAGCTGTAGTGTTCCTGGTCTTTGGTCCATTTAGAACTGGTTTGGCTACCCCTGTTCCGTGCTGCTACAGACACCCTCACAGTTAAGGTTGTCTCATTTTTATTAGTAAGCTAACCCATAATTGGTCGCATTGATTTCAGAGAGTCTATTTACTCATGAGGGCTTTTGTAGGATAGCTGAATCTCCCATAGCTGTTTAAACTGAATCACTCCCTTCCTATTTATGCAGTGTAATTGTAATTACTGTTAATGGAGTTGCACCCATAAAAAACCCTTCATAAAGAGCTCAAGGTATTTAAATATCTCAACAGAACTGTAGCACTCAGAAAATATAAACTGTAGCACCATGTTTCCATGTTTCTTAATGTCTATTTTCATTAAAAACACTCTTCTAAATGCCGAAAATATATTCTCAAAAGAAAAGAAAGATGAACTTCAGCGAATTGAAAGTAATTTGGGATGCTACATACCACAGATTCCTACTCTTCTTTCATATTCTAGAGATGTTCAGAACATTTCTTTTCTGCCACTGTTGTTTAAAAGTTATACAAACAAATAAAATAAACCAATTATGTGACTAAGTTTACATCGAAAATGGTGCGTTTACTTGTAGATAAAATGGTATCAACTGCAAAAGGGGAATGAGAGCAATTAAACTTTAGCTTAAAACTCATAGTCTTAAATACTACTAGGAAGAATAGAAATGTGTATTTAAACTGCATTATTTCTTCAGGTTTGGGATCCCCTTCAGTATGTCTGATTTATCTTAACTCTATGTTACCAAAGATTTTAGACAGAAAAAACAATTTACACATCTCTGTATGGAAGTTCACAATAGCACTGCATCAACATAGGAAAATAAACCTGTTTTCAATTTCATTTTGTTCTCTTTATTTTGGGGGACACTGTGAATGGTCAAAACATTGCTTTGAAACATCAGAAGAACTTATAAATTTAATATTTGGGGAAAAAAAAAAAAAAAAAAAAAAAAAACAGATAAAATATTTAGTTTATGTTCCAAAACTTTTAAATACATAATATCCCTTCAAGAAGAGACAAAGTAAGGAGGATCTCTTTGTGACTAAATTAAGAAACAAAGAGCTGCACAGAGCTGCACAAGATTCACAGGTATCTTATGCAATACATCCCCAAACAATACATTTCTTCTTATTCAGTACAAAAGAGAGAGCACCAAAAATTTCCTCTCTCACCCACTCCACACCACCCAGCAGTCAAGCTGGCAAGTTACTACTTCTCTAAAGGCAAAACCTATTCCAGTGCAACCCTAACAACCAGAGGTAAAAATATGACATACTTCAAAAGAGCTATGTATATTTCATGGGCAAAACGTTCTCTCCTTATATACAGCAGACACAAACATAACAAGCATTTGTTGACTGTGTTAATAGCTATCTCCCTGAATACATATCTATTGTCAGAAGGCATTTTTTGAACTAACTGTATGTGTTTGGTTATATGAAATGGCATATGTCTGAACCCAGAAGGTTGTACAGCGAACAATGCCCTGTCATGTGATATGACATATGTATGTATCCAGGCTATAGAACTGCCACAATAATAAGGGCATTTTAGATTTAACAGATGAGTTCTCTATTTACATGATACCTTTAAAAGAACATTTTCTGCTTCTTTGAACTTGCTTTTAATAAGGAGAAAAAAATGTGAGTAGAAAACAAGTTGCCTTCTTACTCCACTCTCTACATTTTAAAAAGTCTATCAGCATAAGAAAATGTATATGATACTTAACATGACTGAATGTAATTCAACAACTTACTAATTACAGTTTCCTAAGAGATGCCATTTACATGATCCTCTGCTATTTTCTGAAGTGATGCAGTTAAAAAGTTCAGTATCTTGTAGAAACTTCACATAACACAGGAGTCGTGTGAGCTAATTTGATGCAATTCTATCATGACCATGGAAATATATAGTAGAATAACTAAAATGTTATTAAAGCATTGCAAAGAATATTTATTCAGTGAGCAATGAGTCAGAGAAAAGTGAAAGTTCTGGATTTAAATATGCATGCTTTCTTCCATCTTTCTTTGAAATGAACAGTTATTCAAGAAAGCATATCTATTAACAGTAAAGTGTAATTTACAAGTAACAAAATCATGGGAAACTACTTGTAATGTTTATTAGGAACAGCAAACCCCAGCAAGCATTTACAGGGGCCAGCTGTAAAGAACTAAACACATATAATCCTATCTTGCTACACAATTATGTAATTTTAACTTTGCTAATTAAATATTTATTCTGAAAAGAGCAGGAAAGCATCTGCTGTTATGCCTACTCAGTAGAATCACTTACTTTACCAAGGATTCACAGTATCTGCAGTGGCTGGAGGGGGAGTACTATCTCCCACTCGCTGGCCACCCTTGCATGGGACCTTCTTCAAGCACATCACTTCACAAACTGTTAGGTCTTAAATGTGCCTGGCCAGTACACCACTTTGGACACAGACTGGAAGTGGATGTGCAGCCCCTGATTGTGCAGAGACATCAAGGTGATGTCAAAGTTCATTATTGCTGGATACACACCTAAGTCTTATTGGAGATTTTAAAAAGAATTGCGAAATCAATTTTTCATGACAGTCTGTTATATCTCAAATAAAATGCATCTCTGAGTAAAGTACTGTAAGAAGAACACAAGAGAGAAGAAGAAAAGAAATGAGTATAAAACTAATGTTGGGGCTGAGTTTTTGATTTCTTTCTATCATTTTTTGCTATGCATTTTCTCAAGCTCACAATTAGAATGTGTAAGTTTCCAATGTGGGGGAAGACAAGTTTCAACACCTGTAGCAAATTTGACTCTAGCAAGATATCCTTAAGGCATATCCTAAAATTAAGATATATGATATTTTTATTCATATACCTTATGAGCATCCAGGTCTTCTTCCAGAACAAATTCATTGATTTAAAACACATCATTCAATACTGTAAATTGTTCCAGTTGGTTAATTATTGTAATTGTTTTTAAGTTTGTGCTTCAGTTCCCATTTGAATGAAGTCTCCAGTTGAATGCAGCTTCAGATGTGTCCACCTGTCCACCTACTGCATCTTCTTTATCTTTGCACAATAAAGCAGAGGGAAGTGGAAGGGGAAAAGAGAGAGGAGTTCTTCTATTAAACTCCAAGCAAAGAGGCACTACACTGTATTTTCTACCTGATGCTGAAACAAAAGATGCGAGAGCAAAAAGTAAAAGCAAGATGGGATCTGAGTGTTTTGGAAAACAGATAAAACTCTTCAACGTGTACTCCTCAGGTCATACAACAGACTGTTATAGACCTTTAAATTTCTGTCCCCTGCAAGAGAGATGAACCTCATTCTTTTTACTGCCAGTGATTTGTTCTCTGCATGAAGAAGCCCAGATGGCATCACCCTATTTTCAAAACTGAGGGCAGGATATAAAGCTGACAGTCATCCTCAGGGAAGAAAAAGCCACCTTGCTTACCTAAGCCACTTCATATTATCAGGAAAGGAAATATGGACAGAGAAGAAGAGGAATACCTGAAACAGATATAATCGCTGAAATTATCTACATTCCCTTTCAGTATTTGTCAGCACCTCTGATTCATATAGTTAAAGAATAAACATTTTAAAATGATTTAAATTTGAGATTAAAATATACAATTACACAGGATAAAGGTGATCAGAACCTAAGGATCATCATTAACAGTGAGATACTGCCTGGTTTCTTCCTGATATCGGAATTCTGCATTTTCAACAGAACATTTCCAAATTCTACTTAAATGGTAGGACACAGCTTTTGTAGATCCTGGACCTCATTTCTTTTGTTCATGAGACAAGAAGATAATCCTTTATCCCTTACCTTTTCCCCTTGACCCTGTTTATTTTATCAGTGATTTCATCACTAATAAAATTGAGATGACAATGTTTTATTATGGTCTATAATACTAAGCTCTTATTAAAACTGTATGGCTGTTTTCATGCAGATGAATAGCTGTACTGCTTTGTCAATAGATACATGAAACTAACCGTAAGTTTCAAGGAGCAGGACTTACTTCTAGTCTCTTGCCATCAAAGGTTTTACATATTGGAAGGGAAAACAAAATGAAAGCCTGAGTCAGTAAATAACTTGTATCTTCATATTTTTTGAATCAAATACATTGTCCAAGGACAATTTATTTACGCTCATGCTAAATTTTGAATAGCAGCATATATTCAAGGTTAGCTTCCTGTATGTCTTTATGGAATAAGCCATGAGGCGTATCTCGGGTATAAGGTTGCTAAATACATTATTTGTAATCTCCTGATAACAAGTTAAATGAGAATGTAAAACATTACATAAAAATAAATTTACATTAATATATTCACAGTAGCATTCTTTCCTTTGTTTTTCTCAGGTTGTCCTTTGTCATTAAAGAGACGCACAAGCTATTAAGTTGAAGGCTGAGGTACATTCAATGAAGGGCAAAGCTCCAGCACATTGTGAACAATATCTCAGTAAACAAAACTCTTGATGAAAGAATTCTGGAAGTCACAGGTTGGGGTATGAAAAATAGGCCCATTTACTAAGCGTGTATTTCAAAGTAGCTTGAATATGTTATGAATACCCTACTTAAATATGTTTTTCCTATTTATCAGAAAATACCTTAAAAAAAAAAAAAAAAAAAAAAAAAAAAAAAACTCTTCAAGACAGTTTTTAGGAAATTTTACTTTTCTAAAATGTTTCTGTGGACACCTTAACAAATTTTCAGCTTCTTCCATTATTCCATGGCAAAATGAAGCCAAATAAAGGAATATTAAGCAAACAAACAAAACACACACACACACACTGAATTTGTTGCTAATCAAACAACTCAACCCAGATACATCCCCCTATGTAGGATTTGAATGTCAGAGGACTGCTGTACCCGTATATTAATTAGAGGAAATTAATCTCAATAGTCAAACATATAATACTGAAAGTAACTACCCACTGAGAACTCAAGCAGAAATTTCTTAAAATCAGAGCACACTATGTTACACTAGAGTGTTCCTTTAAAGGTTACTTCCTAGCTAGCAAATGTATAACGCTCCATCTGCAAACCCTACAGCATTGCAGTACTGTCAGAAGTGCCATATGTGGAAAAGTCAGAATGTTGGCCGGTTTATCTAATATATATATTCCATAGAACCTGTGAAATCAAATGTTAACATCTCTCTACAGATCTGAAAATACATCAGGAATGTTTGTTTTTCTGATTCCCTGTTAAATAAGTGTAAGTGATTTGGAATAGCTAGAATGAGATCATGAACTCTACTACTGTATCCCAGGAAGATCAATTTGCTCTCTTAACCATTGTAGACCTGAATTTTCTGAAGAGATCTATACACTAAAGAAATATAATTGTATGTTTATACTTCTAAACCAACATGAATTTTGGCCAAAATAGTATCTGAAACCTCTGGTCTTTTTATTTCTATCATGTATGCATCTGGGTATAAAAGTTTAAATTTCTGAAGCTAATATAAACTAGCAATTGAGAAAAAGCTAAATTAGTCTGAAAAGTCTGGACTAAAAGGAAATGCTGAATTCTACTTGCTCTTGTTTAATAGAGGATGGGCAAATAGGTTTTGTTTGTGCTTGCCTATTTAGTGCCTAAATATATTTTTGTGTAGAAGAGAACAGAAACCAATTAATAACGGCAGGAATATTTCTTAGACTTTACACCTAGCTTTACTATAGGTCAAGTTACTATACATTTTACAGTAGGTTGAGTTACTGAAACAAAATGGTATTGGAAGGAAAAAGGCGTTTTGATTCCAGACTTTACTTTGGGTAACAAATAAATAAATTAATGCAGATTTGATAAAGTTTCCAGATCTTCTACTCTAAGTAGCTGCTTTTTCTGTGATTGCAGTGACTCTTCAAATAGAACCCTTACAGAAACATGATGTCATTTATTGACAGCCTGTAATGCTGCTTTATAAGTTATAATTCAATAAAGCAATTCGCTCTACGCAAATATTATCTTCCTTTAAAAGAAGGTTTATAACCCAAGGCAGCAAGTTAATACATATTTGCCCTGCTAATATATTTACAAGCCATTTCAACTACTTTGTTCGTGCATGAGAGAGTCATCTGAATACTAACTTTGTTTAGAATGGCATTATGAAAAATGCTCAGTAGGAATCAAAGCACTTTTTAAAGACATTTGAAATAGAACCAAACTAAACTCACACAAGACTGTCTCCAAAGTAGGTAAAAAAAAGAGCACTCAAGTGTTCAAAGGTCCCTTTCTTACTCACATTAATCCATTCTTTTAAGTCTTTATGAGCTGCTGTGAGTAGTTATGAATCAACAGCTGATACATCAACAAGAATAAAAGCCCATCCCTTCCCTGTAACTCCTAGGCTCCATCGCAAAATACCCATCTTCAGTCCACGCTAGTAGTTACCCCCTGGAGCCTCTGAGAAACCAATGTAAGGGCAGCCAATTTTCTGCTCACAGTTAGTTCTTAGGTGTTGTTTTTCTGGTGGACACCTATCACATAGCTGTTGAATTGCCAAATGGCTTGAATGAGGAATGCATTACAGTATCACATGGTGCTAAGCCGAGATGCACAAAACAAAGGAACAAGACTTGCTGGGTTTGTTTAACATTTTTTCATGTCTAGTGTAAAAGGACTGTCTTCTACCAAGAAATGCTGCATTCCAATTTCATTTAAGAAGTATTTGTGAGCAATTTTCATAGATTGACATTTCATAATTTATACATAAAAGCTCTCTATATAAATGCATGCATGCACCCACACATTGACAGAATCAGCCTCAGTTCTTTGACAGATCGGGAAAATCATTTCTCCACTCTTGATTATTTGAAACAGTACCTCTCACTTCTGCTTCTTTGGGCATTTGTCCATTTTTTCAATAGGATAGATACACTCTTTCAATATGTTTTAGTACTGAGGGTGATTTGAGTTGTACATACAGAAAGAAGAAAGCACTTTCAGAACTCATCGAATTCATGGTTTTCATAGTTCATTTTCTATTCCAGGTAGTATTTATCAAAGGGTAGATGGACTGATTTTACTTTCTCCCAGAGTGTATTAGGGAACCATGAGTTACTATTACTCATAATCTAGAAATAATAAAAGTTCAAACACATGAAGGGAATCAGCTCCACCCCTCACCTATTTTCTGATCAGCTCCTTAATTCCTTACCAATGCAGGTGGAATTATATTTTTTCAATGTACAACTAGTATATGTCCAACAGCAAATGTGCGATTTAGAGAACAGCTTTGATTCTGAAGTCAGGGAAGACAAACAGGAATCTCTGAGTGTCACATTTGAAGTGACACAATGCCATTGTAGAAATAGCAAAATCATCAACCGAAACATTTTACACTGTAGAAATAATGAAAATCAATGGTGAGATAAACAGAGAGAGCTACATTGCTATGAAGACCAAAATTTCCCCCAAATAATACAAAAATCTTTCACTTATATGCAATAAAAGAATAGAGCATTGGATGACATCAAAACAGTCTTTTTACCACCTCCATTATTCCTACTGGGTTTTGGTTTGTTTCTCCAACAGATATATCCAGTGCCTTTCCCCTCTCTTCCTAAACCATGTATTTTCCTTTGGGTTGTGGCTCCTTAAATTCTCATTTCTCCTGACATCTTTCCTTCCAATCTAGATGTTCATAAAATACCCAAATGACAAAAAGAATAGCAACTGCATGGAAGAAAACCTGGGGAATACGATGAAGAGAAAGTTACTCTTGAGCACTTCACAATTTTATAGTATCTCCTACATGATGAACATAAGCAGACTGTTAAAGACTCATAAAATGCAGCCAAAATAAAACATTTATCCCTGGCATTATGAGGAGGCCTACCACATCTGAACCTGAAACAGCACAGTGGCAGGAGGTGATACAGACTTATTCCTCAGCTTGTACACAATTTATATTTGCTTCATCCCTCTGGCCAAACTCGTACCCTTCCTGACTGGTTCTGTTTGCTTCTCCAGAACAAAGCTTTCTTATTGTCAAACCTTGTAAGTGTCTCAAACAGCTGATAAATTTTCTGTGAGCTTCAATTCCAACCTCCTTCTGTTGTGTGCACTTTCAGGCAAATTCTTCTGGAGAGGAAAGAAGGAATTAGAAAACATTGCCAGTTTTCAACCTCTTCCTATTTTCTACTGAAGTGGGTCCTCGAGAATTGAGCTGGGGGCTTTTTTGTTTGGTTGACTGGTTTACAAGAAAGGGCAAGGAAAAAAAGGCTGAACATATTGCTCTTTTACCTTCCTTCCTCACATTGTTATGAGAAAATAAGGAGAAACAAGACAGGCCCACAGCCACCAGGCTGCTTTCAAACTACAGGAGAAATTGTTTTTCTCCCTAAAAATGCATGCAAGAATAGCAAGAACACCTGTTACTTTGGTTACCTTTGTTACTTTTGTCCAGCAACACCATGCTGCAACACAAATCTGCATGGAAAAGGCTGCCATACCAAACAGGCATTTCTCTTCATCTTTTAACTTCAACTTTCTGCTCATTCTTTTATGAATCAAAAAGCAATATTGCTTTCAGAAATAAAGTAAATGTAAGTAATTAAAAGGAAACCTATTGTGAAAAAAATCACACAATACTTTCTCAAAATGCATAATTTTTATGTGTGGCATGCAAAACATTTCTATTTTCAATTCAAAAAAAAATTTTTCAATAAAAGGTTTTTGAATAACAGTACACATTTAAGACTAAAATAAGGACTACAGAAGCTTAACACTGACAAAGTAAAAAGGAGAACAATGTGATCAGCAGCAGAGCAAAGTAAAATTGGTACTTTAACCTTGTTCTTGTTTAAATTTAATTTTTATTACTTCACCTGTTCTCTTTCTTGTCTATAAAGAAAAAACTGTCCTCCTGGCAATAGGGAACTTGTAATAAGTTCCTGATAATGTAAATATGCAGCGACCATTCTTCAGAAGTAAATATATACAGGAGTTTAATATAAGTGGTTTATCGTATTATCTAGTGCTGTCTCCTCCCTCAGAAGATTTTATTACACAATATAAAGTCATCATGAAGTCAAAAACATTCACAAGTTAGGAAATGCTAGAATATGGATAGCCTGCAAAGCAGTAATTTAATCCCACTGTGGGTATCATTATGGTAATTCTTTAGATATATAATTACACAGTGTTTTTTTTCCATATCATCATACATCGTTCCTGCTGAGGATGGGCTGTGCTTGGTTAATGAACAGCTAGTCACATTCTGCTCCATTTGGATGTGCAGGTTCAGTTACTGCATGGTATCCAATCCCTGCTCTGAACACAGGATTATTGGGTTCTTCATGAACTTTTCTACAAGGATTATTAACATAATGACAGCACATTTAATATATTTAAATTTGCAATATTATTGTTAATTGTAATATTGTGATTACAGATCAGACTACAAAACAAAATAATTTTCCATATTTACATAGCCAATATAAGAGTGACAGAATCAAACTTCCCAGATCACTTTGTATTTTGCAGCTTTGTGTATTTAAAATGCATGCATTTCTGTTGCAGTTATCAATTCCTCCAAACTGAGCAGCCAGCAAATGAGAAATATACAACTAATAATTGCCTTTCTGTTAAATGACTTATTGAATGTCACACAGACTCTTTTATAGTGGAGTAGACAGAACTCCAGATCTTCAGAGCAGTAATGAACTATCTTAACTATCCGTTTTTTGTTTTCCTCCTGGCTACACTGCGTCTGTGTAAGATAGTTACCTACCCGATCTCCCTATGAACACCCTGATAAGCAGGAGCTATGAAACCATGCCTCTCAGGATTACCTAGCCACTAGCTGAGTTCTAGGAAAAGCTGCTTCCCCAGTATCACCATCAGGGATTGGGAGCTAGGACTGATGTGCAGTTCTAACCTACTTAGTACCCCAGGATACTTCTGGTTATTCTGGTTAAGGATGGTAAATCTTTTCCTTGAACAACGGAAGGAATCTGACTTTTTTTTTTTTTTTTCCTCCTCTCAATAAAATTATATTCAGCTGCTTTTTCTGATGTTGGAAGCTAGTTTAGCTACTATGATCCCAATATTGCTTGTGAATGGTCTGTACCCAGTAAACATGTTACAGTGAATTTCTACAGGAAGCCCTAATGCAAGCAACGTTGATTTCCAAAAGGAAGTTATTAGGTGAAAAGCCAGTACAAAATCAAGCAGCAAAGAAGAATAAAAAGCCATCTGGCTTGGCATAATCCTTTTATCAGTTTTGATAATGCTTCTTTGAAGGTGGAAAAAAGAATAATCCAGGTAACAAATTCAGATTTAAGTAATTTACATAGAGAAAAGAGCTCTTCAAAATCTCTGAATTTCAGTGATTAAATTACAATTTATTTAAAAAGGAAATTCCATTTCTGATTCTTTCCCTTTGAATTTCATTGTAGCATATATAAGATTTTATTAAATAAAGAAATGGGAACAATCATGGCTTCTGAACTGGACCCAAACCATTTTCCTCAAATTGGAATTGAACTGAAAAACTGTTCTGAAGTATATATTGAAATTTGGATTCAAGAGATCAGATTATTTTTTCTTTACTCAGTCAAAATACAAGTTTAACTGAAAACAAACAAACAAATGATTTACCTTATTAGGGATCTATTCAGCAAAGGGCTCGCTTGCAGCTGCTCAGAACTTCAGGAGAGCAACAAATAGCAGCCTCTTTGCCTTTTGCTATCTTTGCATTGCCACATGTATAGTATACAAACTTGTTTCAGTCTCATGGCACTATTGTACTTTGCTCTGCATGGCAGAGCATGGACTTGTTTGGAATATCGGATTTTATACTTGCCTGATCCTAGCTCTGGCTAAAGAGCTACACAACTCAGCATATCCCAAAAGGAGAGAACTGCACATCTTTCAGGTTTGCATCTCCATAGTAAACTATCTGTTGGTACCGCAGCACTCTTCTTGCCATGGGTTTATGTCACTATGCAGATGTATAAGTGCTGCTACACCTCTCTTATGTTATGTGCAGAATTAGAAGAAAGGGAGTAGAGAATACTTCTCATCAGTCCATAACTTAAGCTGCACGGAGAAAACTCCTGTTGCCAGGGAAGCACAGCATCAGTGTCTTTCAACTGTATTATCTGGATGTACCAGTGCCAGGGTACTGGGACAGAAATTGAAATGACATGCTAGAAATGTAAATGATGTGTAAGCTCTTACATAAAAAAAAAAAAAAAAAAAAAAAAAGGAGATAAAATCTTTTAACCAGCTGCCCCATACTTTCAGAAGATCCTCCACATAAAATGTGGTCTTTTCAGAATTTGTTAAAGAACAGGTGCTGGCTGAACCAAATCAACTTGATCTGTAACAGAGCTAAAATTATACTAGTATGGTTGATTTATACAGATCATTATTTTGGCCATTCCTTTTCCTTGTAGAAAATATCAATATAAAATTAATAGAAAACCATTTCATATTATATTCACAATAAAATAAAGAACATTTTCTCCACTGCAAGTTGAAACAAAGCTGAACATTAAAACAAGAACAAAAACAACAAAAAACAGCACTCTATGTTCCAGTTTGGAAAGAATGCTTTAAGTAGCTGTGATGCTTTTATTTCAGCAACATGCCAAATAGTAAGTCTACAACAAGAGAAAACAAACAAAAAATGCTCCTGGACATGTACAGTTTTGCCATTCCTGAGGTGCTTCAATTTTACTTCTTTAGTGACTGATAGCACTCACAAACTGAAACTTTTTATTCATTCATTGATATGAGAAGACAATGACAGGCAAATGGCTCCTAATTACAGCTCCCGAAGCGCACAAAGCACAGTCAGATCCTGATACAATTACATGAAGTGACCTCCATCTAGTTATTCCTACTCATGTTTTCAATATATTTTTTTTTTTAATGCAGAAATATTTAATGTTACTCAAACCTTTACCATGCAGGATACTCTCCTCATCTAGATCAGTTATAATACTAATTGCAGTGATAGTCCCATGTAGCAATCACACATGTAAAATACAAAATCTAAAGAAAAATCTGAAGAAAATAGTAGTTTCTTAGAAAAATAAAGCAAGAGTAAAAGTCAAGGAAATAATTTCTCTCTTGCACTGTTAGATGAACAATGCAAGCCTTTAAAAATGTTAATCCGAATTTAGAAAGAATTTCCAAGAGTGAATCAGAATAAAATAAAATATATTCAATAAAAAGTAAAGCTGTATAAACTAAACTAGCAGGTAGAAGATATAGCATATTTGTGTATTTTTCCTGAACTATTCAGCAAAACAAACAAAAAAACACACTGCATTATGTTTCAGAAGATGCATTTGTTTTCATAAGTAATACACCATAGTGGGCTTTTTTTACTTTATTTTTTTAAGTGAGTTTATAGGAAATTCTTGCTTAGGTCTTTGACATTATTCTGTATATTTGTGAAAATTATTTCAGAGTTCACTTAACTGGAGAAATTTTTAAATCCATTAAAATCCATTAAACAGTACTGAATGTCAGACGAAGAGTTTGAAGTGTTTGCCCCTTGATTTAGAGATGGGATTTTCAATACTGCAAGTGAATTAGAAACACAAGCTTTCATTAATGTATTTTTAAAACTCTACCCAAGCTTCTGCTCCTTATGAAACATGCTATTAAACTTTTCCAAAATTACAGAGTAGGAAACTGGTCCAAAGTGTCTAGTACAAAGTCAAAGTCATCATCAAATCTCATCCAATGTATCTTCCTACAAAAGGGAGCACAACATATAGCTGAATGTTAGAATATGCTGTTAGTCAAAGAAAAAATTGAAGTCTAATAGTTCCAAACAGTTAATGTTTGTGATAGCCCCAGACAAGCCCTTGCTAATTAAGTTAAAATTGCAATAGAAAAAATCTCCTCACCATCCTACTGTTGCCTCTCTTTCCTAGTGTTAATGCTCACCCCTTGGTAATCCTTCTGGGTCCTTAGGTGGACAGCTTCACTTTCCCTTAGGACAATGGGAGGCAGACTACAAGCCTTCAGCATCCCCAGAGCTTCTGTGAGGTCACAGAATCACAGAACTGTAGGGCTTGGAAGGGACCTCGAGATATCAAGTCCAACCCCCCTGCCAAAGCAGGTTCCTTAGAGCAGGTAGGCATCCAGACGGGCCTTAAATATCTCCAGAGAAGGAGGCTCCACAACCTCCGTAGGCAGCCTGTTCCAGTGCTCCCTCACTCTCACCATGAAGAAGTCCTTTCTCATGTTGGTGCAGAACTTCCTGTGCTCCATTTTGTGGCCATTACTCCTTGTCCTGTCCCCACAAACCACTGAAAAGAGGTTGGCCAAATCCCTGTCTCCCACACTTAAGATACTTGTAAACATTAATGAGATCCCCTCTCAGTCTTCTTTTCTCCAGGCTGAACAGACCCAGGTCTCTCAGCCTTTCTTCATAAGGAAAATGCTCCAGGCCCCGTTCCATCTTTGTGGCCCTCTGCTGGACTCTTTCAAGGAGGTAAGCTTGATGCTCCTGGATGGAGTCCCTTCCTCCTCAGTTTGGGCACACTTAGGTGTATTTTTGTAGCCTTCCTCAACACGGCCATACCACTGACAGTATCATACAGCTCCAGCTCACCCTGGCTAAGTCACTCACTGTCACAGTATGTGCATACCGCACTCCAATATACTATATACATTCCATGGAATCCCATGACCATAGACTGGCTGAGGCTGGAAGAGACCTCTTGAGGTCACCTGGTCTAGCCTCCTTGGGAGCTGGGGTGGCCACTGACACCCAGATCAGGATCAGAACCAGGGCAATCCTACAGGTACCAGACCCTGCATACCCAGGCCACCACGGGGCATCTGCTAGTGTGGTGGTATTACCCAGCTGGGCAGCTGAACTCCACCACAACTGCTCACTCACTCCTCCTCCTCAAAGGGTAAATAATATGAAATGAAAAAAAAGGGCTCAAGGGTGAAACAAGGACAATGAGATCACTCAACAATTATCATCATGGGCAAAACAGACTCAGCACAGGGAGATTAAAATAACATTGCCTATTACTAACAGATGAGAACAGTAAGAAAGCAAAAGCAAACTAAAAACACTTTCCCTCTATCCACCCTCTTCTATGTCCTCCCCCCGAGCGGCACAGGGGAACAAGGAATGGGAGCTGTGGTCAGTCCCTGACGCTTTGTCTCTGCCACTCCTTCACAATCACTCTCTGTCACTGCTCCACATGGGGTCTCTCCTACAGGATGCCGTCCTTCCCAAACTGATCCTGAAGGGACTGCCCACAGGCAGCAGCTCTTCAAGAACTGCTCCCACATGGCTCCATACCACGGGGTCCATCCCCCAGGAGCAAACTGCTCCAGCACAGGCCCCCCACGGCTGGGCGGCAGCTCCCCCCAGACCCCCTGCTCCTGCGTGGGCCCCTCTCGAGGTGCTTGAGCGGGTGCAGAGAAGGGCGACGAAGCTGGTGAGGGGCCTGGAGAACAAGTCCTACGAGGAGCGGCTGAGGGAGCTGGGTTTGTTCAGCCTGGAGAAGAGGAGGCTCAGGGGCGACCTTATCGCTCTTTTTAGGTACCTCAAGGGAGGCTGTAGCTAGGTGGGGGTTGGCCTGTTCTCCCACGTGCCTGGTGACAGGACGAGGGGGAATGGGCTTAAGTTGAGCCAGGGGAGTTTTAGGCTAGATGTTAGGAAGAACTTCTTCACTGAAAGGGTTGTGAGGCACTGGAACAGGCTGCCCAGGGAAGTGGTGGAGTCACCATCCTTGGAAGTCTTCAAAAGACGTTTAGATGTAGAGCTTAGGGATATGGTTTAGTGGAGGGCTGTTAGCGTTAGGTTGGAGGTTGGACTCGATGACCTTGAGGTCTCTTCCAACCTAGAAAATTCTGTGATTCTGTGATTCTGTGATTCTCTCCATGGGCTGCAGCTCCGGCCCGGGGCCTGCTCCCGCGGGGGCTCTCCATGGGCCGCAGCCTCCTCCAGGCCACATCCACCTGCTCCACCGGGGGCTCCAAAAGCGTTTAGCTCCATGATTCAAATTCATGAAAATAAAAGCAAACTGCTAAGTCTAGAAAGAAAAGGCACCATTTGGAAATCAGAAATTTAATAAGCTACAAATTAATGAAAGCTGGGATAGCGTCAGTGTATTCACACTGTGCTGCTCTTTTCTTACTCTTAACTAAGCAACTGCTGCAGACAGCATGTCAGAAACATGGTAGTTTGTTTGGCAAAACCTGGATCTGACATATATAACTTTTTGTCCACTATTTTTATTTGAAGATATAAGAATGTAACATGTTCTGTAATAAAGCTTCTAGTACAATAAAATAATTGGCAGTGTATTCAAAATATATTTCTTATAGGTTCTGTTCATAGTTCTTCCCCTTACATGTCTGGATTCACAAAATTACATAAAAGCAAAATCTTATCCCAAACTGCAAGCGTCCAGGCTAATACAGTGGTCAAGTACCTAATGAGACAAAACTGCTGGGAGCAATAGGATAACTATGTGGTCTATAATAAGCTTAACAGAACAGAAGAATTCTGTGTACAATGAATCACTCACCCTACTTACCCCAGCTTTGCACATTAAATTTCCATTAACTAATGGGGAAGAACAATGAAGTCCATATACTTTAAATTCTGGGAACAACAAACAAAAGCTTTACTCAATTTACACCATTGAAATCAAGAATATTACATTGCTGAGAAATTGAGCACAAGTAGGACCAGAGTTGGGACAAATATTTTAATGTTACTCTGAGTTTCCAAAAGGCAATTTATGTTAGATTAACTGTATTCCTGTTACAGAATATGCAGCTTGTGTGCATATTAATTGACCTATAATATTTCAGATTTATGAAGACTTCCACTTGTCCTAGACATGCAGAGAAAAATACAAGATAAAAGGATTGTGGTTTAATTAGGTTTCAGTGTATTAATTCATCCAAGAGCTATCTGCCAGTAACTCATACAGTGCAGGTCATGATTCATTTTTGTTTCTATCTGGCCAAGAGATTGTCATGAGTTGCCTTTGTCCACCTGCCCACCAGTCAAATAACCACTTAATATGAAGACCTATCATCACAAGGCACCTCCAGATTGTTAGTCATTTGCCTAACAGTCAGGTGAATTTAACAACAGTCAGGTAGTTATCTGTTTCCCTAATAACACGGGCAAAACATAGATGCACTACCTAATAAAAAAAAGCACAGCCATTAGCCCTTGGAAAATTCAGATAACAGTTGTGTTATTTCAAAACAAATTAATTCTGTCTTTATCCTGCAATTCATGCATTTTTTGGATCATCAACACCCTCAAAATTTAATTGTTCCCCATCCTACCTGATTGCTTACCGCCTTACCTTTTGCTGCAGCATTTCACAGCACTTTAGTCAGGGAGAATTATTTCTTCCTCTCTTGTATCTCTTTGTCTTATAATGACTACAGTCATGTTACGTGATGTGGCCAGAACACGCCTGTTGCATGCACTAAACAGATACATACTAAGCAAGATCCAAGTAAAAATTACGGTCTTGAATCCAGATGGAAGTACACAAAATTGTGTAACTGGTGACAAGGTGTAAATATTCTATGACATTTTTATATGGTTCTGGAGCATAGCTAAGCTATAACTGCTAAAAGGATAACAGAGACTTATAGTGCAGTTGCATGAACTAAGAAAAATATATGCCAGAGAAAATCCACAGGCAGGAGGGAAGACCTTATAGTGGCCTTCCAGTTCCTACAGGGGGCCTATGAGAAAGCTGGAGAGGGACTCTGTCAGAGAGTGTACTGGCACGAAAAGGGGTAATGGCTTTAAACTACATGTAAAAGAAGGTAGGTCTACGAAGATGGTGAAGGGACTAAAGGGGAAGACGTATGAGGACCAGCTGAGGTCACTTGGCCTGTTCAGCCTGGAAAAGAGGAGACTGAGGGGTGACCTTATTGTGGTCTACAGCTTCCTCACAAGGGGGAGTGGAGCAGCAGGTGCCGATCTATTCTCCTTAGTCACCAGTGATAGGACCCACAGGAATGGTGTCAAGCTGAGGCAGGAGAGGTTTAGGCTAGACATCAGGAAGAGGTTCTTCACCGAAAGGGTGGTTGCACACTGGAACAGGCACCCCAGGGGAGTAGTCACTGCACCAAGCCTTTTGGATTTTAAGAAGCATTTAGACTGTGCACTTAGTCACATGGTCTTACATTTTGGGTAGACCTGTGTGGTGCCAGGAGTTGAACTCGATGATCCTTATGGGTCCCTTCCAACTCGGGATATTCTATGATTCTATGAGATTTAGATTAGATATAAGGAAAAAACTATTTACTATGAAGGTGGTGAGGCACTGGAACAGGTTGCCCAGAGAAGCTGTGGATGCCTGATACCTGTAAGTGTTCAAGACCAAGCTGGACAGGGCTTTAACAACCTGGTCTAGTGCAAGGTGTCCCAGCCCACAGCAGGGGAGCTGGAACTACATGAACCTTAAGGGTCTCTTCCAACCCAAACCATTCTGTGATTCTACAAAATGGCTTATAAAAGTAATTTTGCAGAACAAGCAAGAAGGTGCATGGTAGAATTAGGATAATACCACAGAAGAAACAGGAAAGACTTCAGAATCTTACAACTACAACAAAGTCTAGCTCAGAAGGGACCTCTCAAAAGCATCTGATCTAATTCTTTTATAAGCAGGGTCCTAGATTATTCTATACAGGGATCTATCAAGCTAAGTCTTACTTATTTGCAACAAGAAAGATACTGCCACTTTTCTCAAACAACCTATACCATTGTTTAACTCTTTCCACAGTTAAGATTTTTTTTCCCTTACATCCATAGAAAGTTTCCCCTGCAGCAGCTTGTGCTCACATCTTCTTGCCCCATCAACTCATTCTTGTGAAGGAAATGCATCCATCTTCTCTGTAATTACCTGTTAGGTACTGAAGTCTGGGATAACTCCCTCCACATGAACATGGCTTCTCTTCTCTAGGATGAACAAATTCTTTTTACTTCCCCTCATATTTTAACTTTTCCAACCCTCCAAACCCTCCAAATCTTGATGAGTGTCTTTGGTGACTCGCAAACCCTCTCCAGCTTTACAATGTCTCTAGATCTGGGGGGATCAAAACCAGACACAGTATCCTAATTGCAGTCAAAAAGCATCAAGTAGAATGGAGTAATTACATCCCTTTATCTGCTGGTTATACTCTTATTGATTTAACCCAGGATACAATTAGCTTTCATTGCTCCAAGGGTGCTTTGATAGCATGTTCAACTTCTGGTCCACCAAGACCCCCAGGTCTTTTTTTTCTGTAGGTACACTGCAGCTGGTCAAACCCCAGCCCTTACTGCTGCTTGGGATTATTCCATCTTTGTTAAACATCATGCAGTTCTTGCTTACCCAATCTTCCAGCCCATGTAGGTGTCTTTCAATGGTGTCTTTTCCTTCTAGAGTATCTACCTTGTCTCCTAGTTTGCTGATCCATATGGCTGACACACACGTGTGGTTCATTCAGTGCTTTCATCCAGGTCCTTTAAAAATATATTGAATAGCACCAAACCCCTACAGAACTCCACTCATGACCAGCTGTCAGTCTGATGGAACCAGAAAAATACTGCAGAATAAAAGAAACCAGAATAAGTCTGGATTCCAAAAATAGGATGTCAAAAGCAGATGAAATCACCCCCTTTTCTTGTGGGGGTGGGGCTGAAACATCACCGAGGAATGACAATGAAAAAAGGACACAGCCCTCCTTCAGGCATTTCTATCCTGACTTCCCTTATTAACAGACTCTTAAGACCGATCAACTTGACCTTGGCAATGCAGGACCACGGATATCAGTTCAAACTACAGTGCCTCAAGTTATATGGTATTGTGTGATGACAGATAATTTATGTTAAGTGTCTAACAAACCATTGCTTTGTATATGTAGTGATAATGATTGATAGTGATTAAGAACAGAATACTGGAAATGTGTATCCAATCCATTAAAGAGTTGTTCTGAAGTTTGAAACTGTTTGTTAGATTTAAACAATTTCATCAGTGACACCTACTTTCTTAACAGATATGCAGATCTCAGTGTTCAGTTGCAACTGCAGTAAAACACAACTGTGCAGTGTATGCTGCCGGGGAACTGTGAGAGGCAGGCCTTTTTAGCAGAGTGATTCCCAAGCAGCTCAAGAAGTGGATCTGTGTCATTTTTCTACTTAATTACAGTACAGATAGAAATGCCATAATTGCTCTTTGCAGATGGAGTCCTATAATTTCACTGATACAATTTTCACATTAATCCCAGACCATTCAACATTCTTTTTGTCACACTTCATGATGTAAGATTTACTTCATGAATGAGAACCAGACATAAACCCAAACATAAACTCGGTCTACCTGGCTGGGGATCCATTGCCTACAGGTTGAAATACTATTTATAGGGGAGATAGGTCTTCAGGTCTTCATCTCTTTGTTGTAACAGCTTCCTTCAACTGTGCTTAGTCTGATGTGTGTCACCAGTGATGTACTGGTAAAATGCATGATATAGTGCCTGTACATGTTTACCAATTCTCCAATTATTCTCCAATTACGATAAATTTCTGCATTCCAGAACAAAGATATCTTAACAAAGCTATATATAGTACCAGATGTTCTACGTTAATCACAGGAATATGTTAAAATACCTGCCTCCATGTACCACAGTAAACAGACGCAGGCTATCCACCACAGAAAGTTAAAAGAAGAAGTGAGACATCATATTTATTCTGAGATGCTGTGAGGTGGGAGCATGCATACAAGGATGCGTGTGGGATTTGTGGAGAAGCTAATACACAGAAAGGTCATATCACAGTTTGATATCCAACAACAGCCATTCTTTTCCCTTGTAACATTCCACTGCAAAAAATACAAACCCTAAGACCTCCTCCCCCAGCAGGTTGAAGATAACTGTACATAGAACTGATAGAAATTCTTTTACTATACATTTATACATCACAAGTAGTTAATTGCCTTCTCTGTCAATCCTCTGATGTGCATGCATGAGTGTGTGTGTGCCTGTGTTTTCGTGAGCTCTCCACCTATCACTGTCTGAAAGTATCTATTATGTAAGTACAAATTCTCTGCAGCCACAGGTTTCTATCACTTCTTCAGCTTATCTATGCTATGACCTTGAACAAAATACAATGCCAGGCTTCTACTTAATAGAAATGGAGAAGGTGCTTAACTCTTAACCCAAATAATGGGGATATTTCAGGGAAACCGCAAAGCAAACTTCATTCTCCAGGTTGCTGTTTCTTGAGCTTGTTCATACTGGCCATCTGTCCCTATACTACGCTAACAGACCTGCTCTTTGCTTTCAGCACCATGGTTGAAAGTTCATGTAATTGCAAAAGACTTTTGCCATCTCCAAAAATCTGGCTGTACCGTAAGACTGCATATATATGAAAAAATATCTCACTTCTTAAGGATAACCTTCCCCAAAGGCAGCGTTTTCTGTGTCGTACCTATTTTTGACTAAATCAATCTCCCCTATCTGGGGCTATCCTACGAAGAAGTATCCCCATTCTAATATGCTCATTCGTCTACAGTGTCTTTATTTCTAAATACTCTACTGAAAGATTATTTTCCACTTTGGTGATGAACACATTAACAGATGTTAACTATGTTAAAAGAAGTAGTGTTCTAATGTGAGGAAAAGCCAAATCAGGAGTATTAATCTTGTAGCACTCCAAAGAAGGAAGGGGGGGGTCAACAAATCACTAACAAGCTTTTGCTAATGCACATTTCAGTAGCTTTTCAATTATTTTTAATCCTTCTCCTAATTAGAAATCCCTGGATTTACTGAGATTTGTTCTTAAATATAAACACATAGTCTACATCTAATAAGGCACATAAGAATCCTTGTGCCACATAAGAATTCACATCTCCCCAGGTAAACATAGCATCAAACACCAGATAGAGGAGAAGGAGCAGGAAAGCCACTCTGATTCTCCTCTAGAACTGACATTTTGTCATACAACAATGTACACCAGACAAATCCAGATAGGTGAAGTCTGTAGTGCAGCAAGCCAACCACAGATTCTGTAAGGAGATATACTTTGACTTAAATCAGAAGTAAAACTTGCAAGACAACCTGTTTTCTGGCCTCTACATCCTATTCAGGTTCTCCAAAATCTTAAAGCTAGTATACAGCTTCCATGTTTACCTCACTGCTAACCACCAAATGAGAGAGACGCTGCCACGTGCTTCTAATTCACTTGAACATACCAAATCGGCAAGATGCTTGACTGACACCAGAAATGCCTGAGTCACCTTACTGATTTTAGCACTCATGCTCACTTGTAGGAATACTTCTAAGTACCTTGTTGAATCAGGACCTTAAAGTGCATTTAAGAAGTTCATAAACCCTGTTAGCACTGAAAGTTAATATCAAATGCATCAATAAATGATGAAAGATAAGATGGCTCTTTAATACCACATTACAGAGCAAAATATTTCTGTAAATGAACTCAGCCTTCAGAATGGGTGGACTGCAAGAGAATTATGTTAAATAGCCAAATATTATATAAAATAGAATTCATTCTGGGAATTTGCCCTGTCAGGCATGTATTTCTCCAGTAAAATGGGTGTATTTTTATTGAGACTAACATTTAAAATATTGCCCACTAATGTGATTTCATTGCTCATGCAGAATCCAATTTCTATTTAGTCTGTACAGAGGTTACAAGAGGTGTCTATTTACTGCATTCAGTTCAATAACTGAATGCAGAAACATGTATATTTACATTTACTCACAGTAATCTATCATTTAGCTGTTTGTACCACACAGACCCAGTAACTGAAATATATTGCTTTTTCTCCATAATTTTCTCCTGTCTTGTTTCATGTAGACTTTCTATTACATTTCTTGTACCAGCCACCTCCACCCCTCTAATTGCTTCTCTTACCAACAATCGTAGTGTTTAAAATGCGGTAGAGTTTTTCATAAAGATCTGCTGAGAGGTTTCGTTTTTCCTTTATATTTTATCAAAAATTCATAGATACGAATACAGGGGTATGCCAGGGGCAGGCTATGTAAAAGACTGACATAGCTGACACAAGAAATATATTTTTAAGTGTAAATGTTTAGAGCAGTGCTTCGCACCAGTGGAAGGTTATTACAGGAGCTCTTTGCTCACTCGGGTCAGGATCCAGTAAGTACCAAATCAGAAACTCACCAGGGAGGTTTTAAGGCTCCCTGGAGTGCCTGACCTCATATGGAATACAGGAGGAAATCTGTTATCGGGATACACTCACAGAAGTAACCACTTAAATCACAGCCTGCACACATTCTTCCTGGAACTAAAAATGGCTTTCACGAAGAGTAACCAAACACTCACTACCTTAAGTGCTGACTGACATGAATCATTTCAGTAGGTGCAAACATGTTGCACTCTACTAATTTATTTTTTAAAATGCTCATTTGATTTATAAATGTTCCCCAGCACTATTTTAAAGCCAGTATAAACTTATAACAAAGTATAACCAGAAGCTATATATTGAAAAAAATAAATATGTTCCATTTAGCATTTCAACTAGCCTTTTGATAATACTGGAACTTTTTCCATATAGAATTCAATATATTAACTATAGTTTCCCAGATGTTGCTGGTACATTTAAGATAAGTATTTACAATACTTCCCAGCATGTAAAGGTAGGTAGGGTACTCTCACAGGCTCTATTATTTATTGTTACTCAGTCACATGGTAACATAAAATGAAAAGCAAAGGTGATCAGAATAAACAACAAATGGAACAAAATAATTCAACACACTTCTGAAGCCATAATGTAAGGCTGCAAATTTGGGTAGCTGATTGAAAGCAGAAATTACTTTTAACCTTTATTTTGTGCCATCATTTCCTTTATTGACATCCACTGTTCAGATAAGGTTTTGCCATTTTTGTTGTATCTTGTTCCAAAAATCATAATTTGAATTAATAAGAAACAATATTCTATTCATCACATATACACATAGGTGGCAGGTGAAATTTTTCTATTACATGCAGACAAGGCGAATCAATTGCACTATATAAACTGTTTCACTGAAGAACTCCTAGTAACTGTGTAAAGGTTAAATTTCTCATACAACAAATGACATTCAACTTGCACTTTTACTGCATATTGGGACCAGTATTACTATTGCTGGAATTAGTTATGTTTACAAAGGTGAGATCCACTTCTGCCTGGGAAGGGAAATATTTAGCTGCATAAGTACAGTTCATATGGATTAATACGGAATTTTGTTCATATGGTTATGATGTGATGCAAACAGATCTGTTGTTTTACAATGTTGTCTATGAAAAAGGGAAGAACTCAAAGAAACGTTGAACTCTCATACATTTTTCTATGACTGATCACTGTTTACTTTTATCCAAAACAGACCCGACTCCAACCTTGCTCAAGCTGCTGTAAATTAGGAAAAATTCTATTTAACTGAGTTACACTGACATGAAATCACCTAATCCCACAGCTCTTTTAGGATAAAATGCCATTATTTCATATTTCTAAATTCATCTTCACTAAAAGACAAGGAAAACAGCTAATAAAGAGAAAATTCCAAGTGTATTTTATATAAAATATTTCCAGGTTGGCAATTGACATTTTGATCTTTTTAAGAATTTGTTTTAGCTTTGGTAACATTATCATATAAGCTCCAGATAAATGGATATTTTACTGTCACGAATTGCTAGCACAGTAATGAACTGCCAGGCTGGTCTTAACATATTCCCATTTGACTTTCCTTTAGCTATTAAATTTACTAATTGCTTTCTTGTACTGTGGGTTACCAGCTTTGAGTATGTGTTGATTAAAGATCAGCATGCCCAGTAGTCGATCACCTGCTTTGTAATTATACCTCTAAGGCTTTGTAGCTGAATGAACAGTCTGGTTCTGAATATTAGAAGTGATTTTATTTTCACCACCCTGGAATATGACTCTCAAGAATTGAATGGACATCCAAAGCCAGATGTAGTTTGCTTCTGGCAACAAAGAGTGGAGGAGTTGTTTTAGCAAGAAACAAATTCCATGTGCAGGGAAATTATGTTCTACAACATAGTAAATATAGGAATTTACATCTCCAAGGTCAGTGTCAGAGCCTGTCTTACACTCCTTGTCTTATGAAAGCTATGGGTTCTGATGATAAAGTCCTTTTTCTACCATCTGCATAATTTTGTGAATTTGCTAGTCCCTTTCTAGCCCGAAGCTGCTTTTCTACCCAATTGTCAATGCATCAGCATTCTTTCTCAAATTTTAATTATTCTTTAAGTGATTCCCCAGTGAACTCCACATATGCTATAGAGGCAGAAGACTGGAATCTTTCTGAACAGTGTTCATCCAAGTCCAGTCTGTTTTCTGTATACCAGCTGGCATTCACTAGCCAAGGGTGTAACAGGGAAAGCAGGAATAACTTGCAACTGCCTATTAAGATACCATTATTCAGTCTGCCTAAAATCAAAGCTCCAGGAATTTCTTCCTGTCAGTGCAGGTTTTTACTTTTGGCTTTTTTTTGCTGCTTAAAGAGAATTCATGAGTTCGTGATCTACTATTTGTAAGAATAGAAATAATCACAGAATCACAGAATCACAGAATTTTCTAGGTTGGAAGAGACCTCAAGGTCATCGAGTCCAACCTCCAACCTAACGCTAACAGCCCTCCACTAAACCATATCCCTAAGCTCTACATCTAAGCGTCTTTTGAAGACTTCCAGGGATGGTGACTCCACCACTTCCCTGGGCAGCCTGTTCCAATGCCTCACAACCCTTTCTGTAAAGAAGTTCTTCCTAACATCTAACCTAAAACTCCCCTGGCTCAACTTAAGCCCATTCCCCCTCGTCCTGTCACCAGGCACGTGGGAGAACAGGCCAACCCCCACCTCTCTACAGCCTCCTTTAAGGTATCTGTAAAGAGCAATAAGGTCGCCCCTGAGCCTCCTCTTCTCCAGGCTGAACAAGCCCAGCTCCCTCAGCCGCTCCTCGTAGGACTTGTTCTCCAGGCCCCTCACCGGCTTCGTCGCCCTTCTCTGCACCCGCTCAAGCACCTCGATGTCCTTCTTGTAGCGAGGGGCCCAAAACTGAACACAGTACTCGAGGTGCGGCCTCACCAGAGCTGAGTACAGGGGGACGATCACCTCCCTAGCCCTGCTGGTCACGCTGTTCCTAATACAAGCCAGGATGCCGTTGGCCTTCTTGGCCACCTGAGCACACTGCTGGCTCATATTCAGCCGACTGTCCACCATCACTCCCAGGTCCTTCTCTGCCAGGCAGCTTTCCAACCATTCCTCTCCCAGCCTGTAGCTCTGCTTGGGGTTATTGCGCCCCAGGTGCAGGACCCGGCACTTGGCCTTGTTAAACTTCATGCAGTTGACCTCAGCCCATCGGTGCAGCCTATCCAGATCCTCCTGCAGAGCTTTCCTACCCTCAAGCAGATCGACACACGCACCTAACTTGGTGTCATCTGCGAACTTACTGAGGGTGCACTCGATGCCCTCGTCCAGATCATCGATGAAGATATTAAAGAGGACCGGCCCCAGCACCGAGCCCTGGGGGACGCCACTAGTGACTGGCCTCCAACTGGACTTGGCTCCATTCACCACGACTCTTTGGGCCCGGCTATCCAGCCAGTTTCTAACCCAACGAAGCGTGTGCCAGTCCAAGCCAAGAGCAGCCAGTTTCTTGAGGAGAATGCTGTGGGAGACGGTGTCAAAAGCCTTGCTGAAGTCAAGGTAGACCACATCCACAGCCTTTCCCTCATCCACCCAGCGCGTCACTCTGTCATAGAAGGAGATCAGGTTCGTCAGGCATGACCTGCCTTTCATAAAGCCATGCTGACTGGGCCTGATCGCCTGCTTCCCCTTCAAGTGCTGCATGATGACTCTCAGGAGGATCTGCTCCATGAGCTTTCCTGGCACTGAGGTCAAACTGACAGGCCTGTAGTTTCCTGGGTCTGCCCTCCGGCCCTTCTTGTAGATGGGCGTCACGTTTGCTAGCCGCCAGTCGATTGGGACCTCCCCCGATAGCCAGGACTGTTGATAAATGATGGACAGCGGCTTGGCCAGCTCCTCTGCCAGTTCCCTCAGTACCCTTGGGTGGATCCCATCTGGCCCCATCGACTTGTGCACATCTAAGTGCCGTAGTAGGTCACCAACCAGTTCTTCATGGATAATGAGGGCCACATCCTGCTCCCCATCCCCTTCCACCAGCTCAGGGTACTGGGTATCCAGAGAACATCCGGTATTGCCGCTAAAGACTGAGGCAAAGAAGGCATTGAGCACCTCCGCCTTTTCCTCATCTCTTGTAACTAAGTTTCCCCCCGCATCCAGTAAAGGATGGAGATTCTCCTTAGTCCTCCTTTTTGTGTTGATGTATTTATAGAAACGTTTTTTGTTATCTTTAACGGCAGTAGCCAGATTGAGCTCCAGATGAGCTTTGGCCTTCCTAATTTTGTCCCTGCACAGCCTCGCTACTTCTTTAAAGTCCTCCTTAGTGGCCTGCCCACTTTTCCAAAGCTTATAAACCCTCTTTTTCCTCCTAAGATCAAGCCACAATTCTCTGTTGAGCCAGGCCGGTCTTCTTCCCCGCCAGCTCGTCTTTGGGCACGTGGGAACAGACCATTCCTGCGCCATTAAGACTTCCCTCTTGAAGAGCGCCCAGCCTTCCTGGACCCCTCTGCCCTTCAGAACCGCCTCCCAAGGGACTCCACCAACCAATGTCCTGAGCAGCTCAAAGTCAGCCCTCCGAAAGTCCAATACAGTCCAATGCAACAAATATGTCAAGCTGTGAAGTTACAGACACTTCATCAAAAAGTAAATATGTATTTCACACCAAAGTATAAGGTAACTCAGAATTCCATTGTCATTTCCAAAGAAAGTAAAGAAAACTCTACTCATACTGCCACTGGAGGCATAAAATCCATACAGAAGTCCTAAATAAGACAGGACAAGTTCCTTACCAGTCTGAAACTCAGCAGCCAATTCCATGCTCTTTCTAAAAATGGACTCACAACAAATGTCAGCCTTGCAGCACAGAGGGCTTCCTAAATGTCTGTGACAGTTTGCCAGATATTGCTCATGTTCCATGAACTGCTGTCTGAAATCAGTGTCAGGCAGATATCACTATCATAACTATTCAGGAAATACTATTATTAAACTAGCAGAGGCTGAAACTAAAAAACAAACAAAAACACAAAACACATATATTGTAGTTTATAGAAAAAATATTTCAAAATCTATTACCCTTTCTTCTGCTGGCATTTACATATTTAACAATAGCATAAGAAAATGAAGGTGAACTTTTCACAGAGTTTGAGTCAGTATCTGAAAACAGCATACAAACATGAAAAAAGACTTAAAATTATAATTTCTTTATTTTTCAATATTTTTGTTGTCACTGTGTACCATGTTTATTTCATTGTGATATATTTATCATATATCATCAGTGTTTCTGTAGTGTCAAATGCTGAGGCACTGACTATGTTTCAGGTGCATCTCCATTAACTTTTGAGGCTCAATTAAAATTTGCTAAGTGGCTTAAGAAGAATCAACAACAACAACAAAAAATAATACAATCTTCAGATTCTGAAAAGCTGATTTATATTTTTTTTCTAAGTAATCATGTCTCCTGCACAGTTGAGGCATCTCCTTTATCAACTAATGGGAAATAACGAAATGATTCCCTGATGACAGTGGATCTTGGCTGAAAGTTTTTAAAATGTATTGTTCAAGTGTTTTCAGCAGTTAGCCAGCTTGTGGTCTCTCTTGTGGCTGTCAGCCAAGACACAAGTATATGACAAAGTGACAAGAGAAGTTAGCATCCCCATTAGGCACAAAAACAAGACCAAAACAAATTGACTAGTAAGCTGTTGAACCTGTCTCTGGCTATGAACTCATAACAATCAAGTAGCTTCCAAGGTGTAACACTGTGAAAAAATCCACGTTATTCTTCAAAAATGTAATTCCATTGATTTAAATTGTTATGTTAGTTTATACCCTATGTATGTTGCTTTTTTGTTATAAATCATGCAGATGGAGAACACTTGCCTACTTCACTGATGTGTTTAACTTCATCACTGAATTTTAGCAGAATATTCAAAGGAACAAAAAAGCTGTATTTGAAAGTTTTTAAATTATAATTCTACTAAAAGCTAGTGCCTGTAAAGTGAGAAAACAGTATTTTAGACAAGTGATTCATTAAATCTTACTTTCAAGATGATCTTGCTCTAATAAATCAGCAATATACGTATAGTGTATTTAAGATAACTGTGGGATTCAAGTAGCAAAACTGAAAGAAAACAATGTGTGCAAAAAGATTAGCCACCTTACCTAGAAGTCAGATTACCTGGTGAAAAATGTAATATAAAGTAATACTGTTCTGTAACTATTACATGCAAAAATTGCTGGAATATCAAGCTTAATATAATAACATAATATTTTTCTTTTTTATTCTGATAATTTAAAAATGATAGAAAAAGCTGGAAGAGACTTCTTGAGACCACCCTACGAAGTTGTTGTATCTAGACTGATTTAAGGCATAAAATAGAGAATATAAATTCAATCTGAATTTTGAATCTAGAGTAAATGAGCGTATCAGAATCCCTGAGAAATTCCTTCAGTGGTCAACTATCTTTAACATTAGAATCTGCATCTCATTAACAATAAAAAATTTCCGAGCTATAAAATCCCTGTGTATAGAGGTACTATTATTAGCGTTAAGTTATGCAATACTGTTCAAGTAAGCGAAGTTAATTTAGTTTTACTACAATGTACATGGTATGCTGATTTTATATATTAGAAGTTATTTCCTTTCTCCTTGAAGTTAGTTAATTGCACTCTTTCCAGTTTGCACTATATCTGGGTATCTGTAGTGGGTTTACGTGGCAAGGTTTTGGTAGCAGGAGGCCATATGGTTGGTTTCTGTGAGACGCTGTCTCGTGTTTGGTAAGGGCCCCACTGCTGACCAGAGCTGAGCCAGTAACTGATGTTGTTTTGCACCTCTATGAGAGCATATTTAAGACAGGGAAAAAACCGCTGCGCCACACAGCAGCTGGGAGAGTGAGAGCAGGTGATATTAGCAACAGTTCTTCTGTACTCATTCTTTTTTTTTCAGATGAGGAACGCAAAATAGTTGGTGATCATTCCTGATTCAAAAATGGAATACAGTATCAATAGCTAGAATTCGCTAGCTATTTTTTGTATGAATTTGTAATATGACTCACAAATTCATAACACACTATTTCATACTCTGCTACTGTTAGAGAAGTGAACTGTTTAGAAACATCATTCAGTTTTGCACCCCTCACTACAAGGACACCGAGGCCCTGGAGTGTGTCCAGAGAAAGGCTATGAAGCTGATGAAGGGCCTGGAATGAAAGTCCTGTGAAGGAACTGGGGTTGTTTAGTCTGGAGAATAGGAGGCTCAGGAGAGACCTTATTGCTCTCTGCAACTACCTGAAAGGAAGGTGGGGAGCTGGGGGTTGGCCTGTTTTCTGAGAAAACTAGCAATAGGACAAGAGGAAATGGCCTCAAATTGTGCCAGGGGAGGTTTAGGCTAGATATCAGGAAACATTTCTTCTCAGAAAGAGTAGTCAGGCACTAGAATGGGTTGCCCAAGGAGGTGGTGGAGTCACCATCCCTGGAGGTGTTCAAGGAAAGGTTGGACGTCGTGCTCAGGTACATGGTTTAGTGGGTGACATTGGTTGGACCAGATGATCCTGAAGGTCTTTTCCAGTCTTAATGATTCTATGACCACGAGGAAGGAACCAGGAATCCTTTGATCAAAACTTAAAACTTGGGTACTGTGGGAAAATCTCACCAAATGATATGCAATCTACCTGTGATCATTGGTACTGGAGACAAAAAAGGCTAAGATGTTTGTCTCTAATTAGCAAGATTTTTCGTTTTAATGGATTTAGACTGCTGCTGATTACCTAGCAACTATTTAAGCAAAAAAAATAAGGCAACTTACATCCCCTGCTATGATCATTTGATAGGTCTGTTTATGAGTTTAAAACAGGAGACTCGCACTTTCACAGCTGTCTTTCCATAAAAAGATGGACTTTTGGAAAATATACATGATGTATAATATATACGCCCATGTTAAATCAGAAAAAAAAGGAAAAAAAAAAAAAAAGAGACTGGAAAGGGAGGAACGTCATTTGTAGCTCTTCCATTTAAGTGTATTTTACCTCTTCTGCCTTTCAAACACTTAAAGAATAACAATCCTCTGATGTAATGAAGCTCACATAGTAAGATAAGTACCTGTGCTCAATAAATACTAAGAATGTCCAGTGTACTAATGAAATCAACAAGGTTCAGTAGCTTTTTGCTGTATAGGATGAAAGCTCCCTCCTTGAGATGTAACCTATGCAGAGTGTCCAATTACCTGTCGGCAAACGTGTATTTACCTTTCAAAATTTTATTTCACTTGCAGTGCTATGTAACCCATTGCCTGACAGTTTCTGTTAGATCTACCATGGAAACAATTCACATTTAGATCAGGTCCTAAACTTTACTAAATAGAAAACAACTGTTTTTCCACTCTATAAAATTATGACTGTAAACAGGATTTTGGCAGCAGGTTATCACAGAGTTTCAAAATACTTTTTCTACAATCCATGTTTAAATTTAAAGTGATACACAAGCAATGATTCTTAGCTACATAGTAAGAAAAGCTACAGATTTTCTTACCATATGAGATATATTTGAAGGTTCACAGATGGCCAGTGAATATTTCTAAAGAAATTTAATACAGTGTACCAAGAAAAGTTTGAAACCCGACTGCTTAAATTAAGATTCTGTAGTGATGTTTACTTCTGAAAACCAATAAATACATCCTTTCACAAAACTGCTGAGCGTGTGAAATTCGAAGAAAAATGAGTTATAAGTGCTGAGCACTTTGGAAAACCAGACTTAAAATACCTTTTTCAGTAAGGAGGCACAACAAGTAGCGCAGTACAATTAAATATGGATGAGCCTAACTTTAAGCACATGGCTTTAAAAATCTTTGGCTGACATTTTCTAACAAAAAGATATGATTCACATATTTAAAATTCCTTAAATTGAAGTGAAAATAAGGAGATAGCATTTACAAATATGCTCATTTCTAATAGCCTCAAAAAATATTTGTTGGCTGTTACCTTTTCAAAGCTTAGTCTAAACAAGTTAGTGTCCTCCAACAGGTGTACAACCAAGTTTTCTTGGGTCCAGAACATTCTCTTTATTTTTCCTCTGTAGATACACATGCATGTAATTTATCTTTTTTCCTGGGAATGTCTTTTATGACTATTTTCATTGGAGTTATTTTGTCACAAAACCAGATGTATCCAGCTTTGAAAAATCCCATCAGATGTATGAGGGGAGCTCTTTTTGCAGGAATGGCCAATTAAGAGGTAAAGTTTAACTAAGGACATGAGTTCAGTTGAATATGACAGCTCATGAGAAGGTGGCATAGAATACTGACAACTAATGCAGGGGCTAAGAACACTGCATGAAGTGCAAGGCAGAAGTGAGAGTGACAGGACTAAGCCACAGCAGCTCCTGGGGGCTGTGCAATTAGGCTGGAGAGGAAGTTCTGCCTTGCATTGCACTATTTGTGACAAGGCAGAGGCCGAGTGAAGTCATTTACATTGTTCCTCACACTCATTTGCATCCTTCCTTGCTGATATTTGCTTTCACTGACCCAAGCAAAGCTGCAACAGTCTCCTAACCTCCAGAGCAGGCAGGCACCCTGAGATACAGAGATCTCCATGCCAGGTAGTTTTCCGCTGAGCTCCTCTCATCTCTGTCGTCTGTGCATTCCACCACAATGGCCTTCAGACCATAAGCCACATCTGGAAGCCCCAAATCCATGAGAATTTATTTAGTTAGGTGGTCTTTAGAGGTCAGCCCTACCCAGCATTTGCCAGGAATCACACCTGCCTAGCATAGCCTCTGTTCCACTGTTGATTAAAATATCCTCACTGGCAGAACAAGGTGAGATGTCAAAAGGTGAGTATGTAGATAATGAAAGCAGATCATCAGGAAGTTTTTACAGAACTGGTCTCCACAGAGAGGTGGCATGAACAGGAAGTTCAGGAACAGAGCAGCAGGAAGATGTGTGTTTGTATGCGAGGGCCTGATTCTCTGGAGTAATGCAAGTAGTACTGGCAGTAGACTGGACTGGGAGAAGCTTTGCATCAGGAGGGCCAGGGACTGGTGGTCTGAATTGGAGACAGCTTATATACCCACACTACAGACCTCCCTACTTGGAGCCAGGGTTCAAAGAAGAGAACTTCCAGCGGCAGACAAGAATCAAGGGAGAGATTACTGCAAGAACTCAATATGTAAAAGCTCATGGGGCCAGATGAACTACATGAAGCTAAATCTCAGGGTGCTGAGAGAAAAGGCTGACTCTTACCAAGTCTGCTATCCTCTTTGAAAAATCATGAAGATGCAGCAGGTGCCCCGGGTGTTTGGAGAAAAAAAAATAAATCTTGCAAACACCTTCAGAAACCCAGGGAACATGCCACTTAGCCTCACCTAGGCCCCTTGGAAAATCCTGGAAGAAGTCCTCTGGGAACACATTTCCAAGCACAAGAAGAAGGTAGTGACTGGGAACAGTGAACATTGGCTTACCAAGGCTAAATCATTCCTGACTGACCTGATTGTCTCTTGGGATGCAATCACAGACCAATGTCCTTGGGCAGGAGGCTGAAGTGGGCATACTGCTGGGCAGGGACAGTAAGAACTAATAGTGCCCTCAAGTCCCGGACATCTTCTTTCCCTCAGCCTGCTCTACTGAGCAACATGAAACACTACTCTGTATCAAAGCCTTACATTCCAAATACAGTTATCTTCTCTTTAATTTTGCAATACAGTTCCAGCTTCTGCTGCTTACTCATTTAATCTTTTGCCTTGTTTCTGACATAATGACAAAACTTATGAAACCCTGTGTGTCAGCATCTCCAAATAACAAAACAAAATAAAAAGGTACTCACCAGTTCAATTCTAGTCCAACAGATAGCTATATAGTAGTTATTTAGTTCCACCTTGCTTATCCACTACTTACCAAGGAACCAACTAGCACGGTCTACAAGCAGAGTTCTCTGAGATCTTTTCTACAGGCAAAACTCGATGTAGCTTTGCATGAAAGGGATCTTGACTTTTTTTTTTCTATTGATATTTGTACAGATCATAACTAGATCGGACAAGTTTTTGTACTGGGTTCGTATTGTATTTTAACTGGACATTTGTACATACTGATTTTAGTTACCTTTTCCTCCTTCACCTTTTCTGTATCACTGTAAAAAAAAAAAAAAGGAATATCATATTTAAAATGAAAGCAAGGTATGTAACAAAGAACTAAATGCTGTTTAAAAAAAATAAATAAAGTAATGGAGTCCTTTCAGAAAATAGCAGAAATTGTGCTGGCAAACAGCGTCTATGTTGTGTGCATGAAAAACCATTTTGCCAGCTGGAACAATGAAAATGTTTACAGTATGTTCACAATATGATTTATTGGAGTTTACAGCTCTGGGATGGGTATGTTCTCTAAGGTACTAGATTGCCTGGAGCTTACACATTTCTCCATGTTCTTAAATCATTTCCAAACAACTTTTAAAGTATATTACATATATTTGCTAAGCCTTGTTCTCTGACAGCCAGAACCACACGTACAATCTGTGGGACCTATGCAAACAGATGGATGTTAAAAAAAAAAAACGAGCTTGCCCAAGTGAATTCACCCCAAATGCATAACCAATGACTTGTAGATACCATTTCTACAGTAAGTGGCAATGTGTTAACACTTTGATATTACTGGAGGTAGTGTCTATTTTTTATTTTTTTGTTTGTTTGTTTTTAATGCACAATACATCCAGAAATAGTACGTTCATTTTGGTCAAGAGGCAATGCTATAAAAGACTGATTAAGAGACTATGAAGTCCATGGTATGATGTACAGCCCAGATTCCCAATAAATCAAAGTGCATACATAACATAATTCTTGCACCAAACAATCTATCTTCCTTAAACAGTACGGGTGAAAAGAGGATCTACAGCATTTTGAAACAAAATTCTGAGGTCAAGTCTACACAAGAGGAAGGGAGTAGACAGACATTACTTTGAAGTAAGATTTATTATCTGAACGATATGTATTTGTATTGTGATGGCATAGCCAAAAAGAAATTTTCTTTGGTATGCCCTCATAGTGCAGAGCTCCTGCATATGCAACAGCTTAAGTCACTGCACTATGCAGGCTGACCACCACGACAGGCTGTGGCGTGGCATTCTCCCCTTAACTCCCAGCTCCAAATTCTGCTGAACAAGTGATTATACCACAGACTCACACAACCACAGATAAAAAGGAGCAAAGAATGCAAGCATTGTACATACAAGGACTAAAAACATTCTAGCAACTAATAAAATAACTCCAAAGGGAAAATCCTGAATCCTTTTCTGTCACTGGAACATGAGCTGAGCACATGCTCCTCATGAGTACCGGACTCATTTTAACTGATTTGAAAGGACTGAGCACAGGGACTAAGGAAAGGACCACACAAAGAAGCCCCATATGCTCGGTGTGGATGTGGACACACTGTCAGCTGACCTGCAGACTGATAACCCACCTGTCAGCAGGGACACCCCTGACACTACCTGACAGTGAAGATGTGATTCAAGCCACCACAGCTTGAGCACAGTGTGAACATGATGGGGGAAACTGATCCTGGATCATAGGATGCAAATAAAAGGACTAATTCATGCACACATTACCTAGCTGCAGTAGGTAAGAACGAGATAAACTTTTCTTTTTTTTTTTTCCTCCCCTTTTTCCAGTTTTGCTTGGTTACATTTTCCGTAAGTGATTGCTTGGTAAATCCCAGAATATAAAAAGAACCCCGAGTGCCCTTTAACTGGTATGCCAAAATAAATAATATCTTTAAATATGTATTTTTTTAGGAAAGCCTTTTAGTCACCCTTCCTTTAGAGCAAAGAGTAACTGCTGTTACAAGGCCTCTATATCACAAGTGGAATTCATCACATGAGATAAAGTAAAGAAGGAAATGCACAGCCACTACGATGATTTCAAATGCAATAAACAAGTACCATATAAATACGGCTTATATGGTACTAGCACACACTGAGCTTGCTCTAGTACATCCTGTTGTTCCAGCTTCTAACAGATTATTCTTCAGTATTAAATTAATGTAGCATTTTACTCTGCTGATGGGCTACAGTGTAGTAATCTCACTAACCTGCATCAAGCAGTTTTCCAAAATCTTCTAAGAAAACAGCACTAAAAAATAAATAAATAAATAAATAAGAAAAAGAAAAAAGAAGACATTCATCGAGTACGTATAAATCTCGAAACAAGGAATGCAAGTCATAATTGTACATATGGCTGTACAGGGTAAATGCTAGTTAAGTGGATCATTTCTCGTGTAATCCAGACAGTTCTGTTGAACTATCTTCTCTTTATTACATTTAATTCCACTAACTTTTATGGCATATATAAATCTCTCCAGTGATAGTTTTTATATTTATTTCCATATCCCCCATTTAAAATAATAAATACCACTAGTATCAGGCCCTGCAGAACCTATTCAAAATACTCTCATTTGATTACGGTTTTCTTCAGCTGACACTTGTAGAGATTTGACAATAACAAGTTATTAATTAATTTAGTAATGGCCAATGCACTATCTAGTTATTATCAAAGGTTATCATAGAAGCAGAAAAAGTCACATTCTCTTTTTGTTATAGGTGAAACATGAGCCACTCTTACACAAATCACTATACAGTTAACTATAACACTTTTTCACATATGCTTACAATTTGAAGCAGTCTATACTTCATAATGCACAATGCCTGAAACAAGGCATACAAAAACAAGGGCACAGAAGTTGTACACGTTATCTTATAATGGCAAAATTATTATATTAAGGAGTAATCTTCTAACTATGAAAGGACCCTGGGACTTGCTGTGATGGGATTTGAATTCTTCAAAAGTACCAGTATCTTTGTTTGCCCCTCTCCTTCCCTGTCATTTGAGGAGCTGAATTTATATTGCAGAGGCTTGAAAAGCAATTATAAATAACAGTTTACAGAATTAGGTCTTTCATTATTTCTCATCAGTTATATTTGCTCTAGAGTAATTGGTAACTGTGAAACTGTGTTGTTTTTTTTTTTTTTTTTATACTTCATTTAAAGCCTGTGAGTCACCATACCTAAGAACCTGAAGAATAAGGCACAATTCCAATGTATTAATATACTTGTTTCACTTTTAGTTCCTGTGTCCAGTTTTATTTATCACAATTGTCATAATTATGCAGCTATACAGACATTTTAGTTACATTGCAACAGTTGTTGTAAACCTGCCCTAGTAACCCTATTCAGTTTCCATATGATACAGATATGTGAACATTTAGTTCTTGATTTTAAATATAGAACATGCATTTGATATGACTGTCATCTAGTAATTCTTCCTTTTTTAGTTCTTTAAGCAAGTGAATGCAGCATGAATAAAACTCAAGATTCTAGTAATTTCTGTATGTATTTACATATTCATTTCTGTCAGTTACATTAGGTCAAATATGCCCTACAGTAAGACAAATTGTCCTCAAGCAGAGATTTGATGTGAAGTCCAACTCATGACTCTCCTGGACACCAAAGCTGGTTTTTTTTTTGTTTGTTTGGTTTGGGTTTTTTGTTTGTTTGTTTGTGTTTTTTTTTTTTTTTTTCAGGCAAAGCTACCTTGTCCTCTGTATGCAATATAGCCATGGGCTGGCATTATAGAACAGAATGAGGAAGTTACCCTAGGAAATATGGATAACAGAGTCGGAGCCCCTGTTGTTTATGCGTTTCAGTTCTCTGTTGTCAGTGCCAGGAGATGCCTTTAAGCATACAGATCAGCCTGAGCATTAGAATACTTGAATACTTGAGATCTGAAGTTATACTTCCCTAAATAAAAATCTCATTTTTTTCCACCGGTCTATGTAATTTATTTCTTTCCCCAGTATCGTCTAGCATTTTAGTCTACTGTTACACCGTTAACATAATGAGGGCATTCCTTTCCCATGAAACTTCCAGAAACTACAGTAACAAGAACAACCGTTCTTGTTTTTCCCCCTAAAGTTTGCTAAATATACAACTGAAATAGATTTTGTTAATATGCATGATAACTGATATTCTAGGTACTTGCACTGAATAGTGTTTAATTTCAGGAAAATTACAAATAGTAGGTACAGTGGAAGTACACTGCCATCTTAAAAAGTTGAATACCAACTATGTATGCATCACTGCACTTTAATATATGCTACAACATTTAAAATAAGCATTAAATATTGGAATCCATTGTATATTACTAATATATTGGGTACATTAAGATTGCTGTTTGGATGTAATAGTTCTCGACATCTGAGCCAACTCAAGCTTCGATGGATCATTATACTGTTTATAAAAGTGCTGTCTTATAGCTCATAAACACTTACAATCTGTTAAAATAAATGCCAAAGGTCTTCCAACTACTGATTTCACCTTTTTCCCCTACAATTGTATCATCATTATCCTTTCTGATTCCTTTACTTACATCCATCAAAAATACCATGGAAAAAAAGGCAGTTTGGGGACATGCAATCTATTTCCAATATGTCTCATCACATACTTACGATACAGTACATCAAATGATGTCTTTTAAAAAGTGTGGTGGGTTGACCTCGACTGGCTGCCAAAGTCTCACCCAGCTGTTCTTTCGCTCCCCCTCCTCAGCAGCACAGGGGGAGAACATTAGATGGAAAACCTCATGGGCTGAGATAGAGACAGCACTCACCACTTACCATCGCAGGCAAAACACACTCAGCCTGGGGAAAAGTACTAATTTACAGCCAGTTAAAAATAGACCTGAATGGAGAGAAACAGAGCCCCTCCCCCCCATCCCCCTCTCCCCCCCAAAAAAAGTTAAGCACCTTCCTCCCACATACTGCCATTTTACCAGGCTCAACTTTACTCCTCCACCCTCTGTCTCCTACTTCCTCCCCACCAAGCAGCGCACTCACACCTTTCCTCTGCTCCAGCGCCGCCTCCTGCCCAGGGGCTGCAGGGGGATCTCTGCTCCGGCTCCTGGAGCCGCTCCTGCTCTCCTCCTCATCATTCCCCCCCCCCCGGTGCCAGCAGGGCTGTTTGTCCCCGTTTCTCTCTCTTTCTTTCTGCCGGCTACCGGGCAGTGCGGTGCCCTCCTTTCTTCCCGAGGCTATTCCTGAGGCGAGGCGCCGCCATCTTGCCTGCTGGGCCCAGCCGTGCCCTGCTGTTGGAGCCGGCATGGGGAAGCCCCGGCATTGCCCCGTGCAGCAACAACACAGCCACCCATGTCATGCAAAACGTTACAAAAAAAAAAAAAAAAAAAAAAAAAAAAAAAAAAAAAGTCAATATATGTAGTGTGTAAGTTTAGCACTATAATGAATGCCAAGCTGCAGTTTCAAAATTCAAAGGAAAAAATATTTCTGTAGCAATCTCAATGGTTTGCATCCTGATGCTCCCTGGACCCAGTTCTCCCTTCACACCTCTTTGTCTTTTCACATGTATCTCCTTCCTTTTTTCTTCTTTTCCTCATTTACGACATTGTTAGAACAGAAATAACGTGTATTGGTTGAGATACGTGCTGTTTTGATAATATTTTGTTATTAAATTTAAAAAGTATTATTATTAATGTCTAGCTGTCTTTATTGTTTTGTATATATATATATATTTATGAAATAAGAAGAGAAAAATAAACCCTCTTTTTACAAAGAAAGAACTTTATTAAATACTATTCCAGGATGGCTTTAGCAAATCTTTGCATTTTAAATCTCTTTGACAGGCTCTTAAAATAATCTGGTTATTGGTAGGGTATAATTATATCAGTCTACCATCAATTTTCACTTACACTGCTGCAGTTCACCAGAATTAAATGGATTATATGTGATCATTAAGAACTGCTAAATTTAATGCCATATTGGGAGGTAAATTACCTTACTCATATTTTAAGCCTTGGTGAGTACCTTAGAGATGGTGCAAGTCAAACTATCAAACTACTCAAACACAGCATGGGAGACAGCTCTTTGTGCCTGCAGAAATCACCACCTTGTGATTTCTTCACTTGGGCCTGTGAAAGTTTCCAGACTCTTGTTCTTTGGGGTTATTTTCTAATTTTAATGCTCTTGTATTATTTATTTATTTATTTATTTATGAGAAAGGTGAAAAGGCATATCAAAGGCAAATGTGTTGTAATAGTTTTCTTTAGTATTTTCAGATTGGAGATGCTAAACTGTATTAGTAAGAATGGTCGTTGCAGTGTAGCAGTAATTGCCTTCCTTTTTCAGACACACTTCATTTGATTCAGAATGTATGTTGTTTGGAAAGAGATGGCATTTTCTACTTCCGTTTTTTTTTTTGTTTGTTTGTTTGTTTTTTGAGGAGGGGATAGGGACTGGAGAGGGACAAACATTCCAGCTTCAGAAGCAAAACTCTCCTTGATTTTATACTTGTTAAAATTAATCTATCACATCTGCGGTGATGCTTTGTGCAAGCATAAATAATTATGAAAATAAGGTTTATCTTTACACAGACTTTCTTTACAAAAACATGATTAATCACAACTTTCTTGTGCATTTTAGTATAAGTTCTACCAGCTTTGTAAAATCCTTTAACCTACCTATGAAAATTATCGAAGTAGAAAGACTGGAAAATGTAATAACAGAAGGAAACACCAAGTTTTCAAAAAAAAAAAAAAAAATTGGAATGAAAACAAGATAGAATAAGTAACAGGTCATTTGGGGAGAAAAATTTCTATTGGAAAACCAATCAGCATTTTCGGATTAACATTCTAAAAACCTTCCCATATTACCTGCATTTTCATCTTAGACTTGTGTTCTTTTATCAATGTGATTCAGAATCAAAATTCAGTCCTAAAACTTGGAAGGCGAAATTGAATCTGAATTAGTTGCTGATAGGAACCCTATTCATTTAATATTTGAGTTTATCCTTGTTTCTAATAATATAGGAGGATTATTTCATTAAATTAAAAAGAAATCTGTATGTTATGGATACATGCTATGCATGCAATTAGAGCTGGTTTAATATTTGGAAAATGCTTGTTGCTACTTTAATATCTTAATGTTATACAAATTATAATAACTTTGTACTGATTCTTAACTGCCTGGGTCTCAATGCTAGCAGGGCTTTCAGGCTGCTTTTCAGTACTCTTCAATGCTCATACTGAGTAAGTGCCTTTGATGAAGTATAATGAATTCTCATAGTGGGTATTAAGTAGACTTAGTGACTTTAATTATTGATTTTATAGCATATAATTCAATGTGATATACTTAAAAGTTAGTTAGCTAATTGATATTAACTGGGGATACTGAAATAAATGATGAAATACCATGTAGACTTCAAAAAAAAAATCAACCTGGCTTGTAATATTCTCTGAAAAAATAATAATATATACATGCATATGTATATATATGCATATATAAACATATATATACATATGTTTGCTAATTACAAGCTACACAAGACATCTAAATACCTCCAGCATTCAAAACTTATACTATATATGTTATTATTTTTAATATAAACGTAACATTTCAGCTTAAAAAGTGTCTAGAAGGAAAATGTTATGTTTTTTGGTGTCTCTTTGAACTGTGTTGAGAAAATGGAAAGGACATGGATGCACTGAGTAGACAGAAAAGGTAGGCAAACCTAGGAAGAGAGTCAGGTGATGGCAGTTTGTATATGCTTCTCACATATGTTTGCTTTGATAGAAGTTTAAATAAAATACTGTGGTTTAGCACACCATTGTGTCTGAGATCACAGTCAGTATCATTCATAAGAACTTATTCCAAATCTGAACAGAAACAGGAGACATTGTTGTTGGATCAAAAGGGAAAAAGAAAAAAATAAAATAAAATCCAGAAATGGAAAACAGAATTGTTGTGATTATACAGGCTCCATGTGTCACCAGGCACAAACCAGACCTACTTCTCAGAACAAGTGCATGTATGTGAATGCACATATAGGCTCACAGTTATGTTATATAAATTAAATTTGAGATATGTCAACTTGTGAAACTTTGTTGTGACTTTTTTTAGGTTGCCATTATTGATTATCATCCTTAAAATACACTGTCACCATGGTTACTTCCTACTGCTGCTTGTTTAATAGCTAAATAATTTGTTTATCACACAGAATCACAGAATTTCTAGGTTGGAAGAGACCTCAAGATCATCGAGTCCAACCTCTGACCTAACACTAACAGTCCCCACTAAACCATATCCCTAAGCTCTACATCTAAACGTCTTTTAAAGACTTCCAGGGACAGTGACTCCACCACTTCCCTGGGCAGCCTGTTCCAATGTCTAACAACCCTTTCAGTGAAGAAGTTCTTCCTAACATCCAACCTAAAACTCCCCTGGCTCAACTTAAGCCTATTCCCCCTCGTCCTGTCACCAGGCACGTGGGAGAACAGACCAACCCCCACCTCACTACAGCCTCCTTTAAGGTACCTGTAGAGAGCGATAAGGTCGCCCCTGAGCCTCCTTTTCTCCAGGCTGAACAAGCCCAGCTTCCTCAGCCGCTCCTCGTAGGACTTGTTCTCCAGGCCCCTCACCAGCTTCGTCACCCTTCTCTGCACCCGCTCAAGCACCTCGATGTCCTTCCTGTAGCGAGGGGCCCAAAACTGAACACAGTACTCGAGGTGCGGCCTCACCAGAGCTGAGTACAGGGGGACGATCACCTCCCTAGCCCTGCTGGTCACACTGTTTCTGATACAAGCCAGGATGCCGTTGGCCTTCTTGGCCACCTGAGCACACTGCTGGCTCATATTCAGCTGACTGTGAACCAATACTCCCAGGTCCTTCTCCACCAGGCAGCTTTCCTACCACTCATCTCCCAGCCTGTAGCTCTGCTTGGGGTTATTGCGCCCCAGGTGCAGGACCCGGCACTTGGCCTTGTTGAACTTCATGCAGTTGACCTCAGCCCATCGGTGCAGCCTATCCAGATCCTCCTGCAGAGCCTTCCTACCCTCGAGCAGATTGACACACGCGCCTAGCTTGGTGTCATCTGCAAACTTACTGAGGGTGCACTCAATGTCCTCATCCAGATCATCAATGAAGATATTAAAGAGGACCAGCCCCAGCACCGAGCCCTGGGGGACGCCACTAGTGACTGGCCTCCAACTGGACTTGACTCCATTCACCATGACTCTTTGGGCCCGGCTATCCAGCCAGTTTCTAACCCAACGAAGCGTGCGCCAGTCCAAGCCAAAAGCAGCCAGTTTCTTGAGGAGAATGCTGTGGGAGACGGTGTCAAAAGCCTTGCTGAAGTCAAGGTAGACCACATCCACAGCCTTTCCCTCATCCACCCAGCGCGTCACTTTGTCATAGAAGGAGATCAGGTTTGTCAAGCAGGACCTGCCTTTCATAAACCTATGCTGACTGGGCCTGATTGCCTGCTTGCCCTGCAAGTGCTGCGTGATGACTCTCAAGAGGATCTGCTCCATGAGCTTCCCTGGCACTGAGGTCAAACTGACAGGCCTGTAGTTTCCTGGGTCTGCCCTCCGGCCCTTCTTGTAGATGGGCGTCACATTTGCTAGCCGCCAGTCAACTGAGACCTCCCCCGATCACCAGGACTGCTGATAAATGATGGATAGTGGCTTAGCCAGCTCCTCTGCCAGTTCTCTCAGTACCCTTGGGTGGATCCCATCCGGCCCCATCAACTTGTGCACATCCAAGTGCCATAGCAGGTCGCCAACCATTTCTTCGTGGATAGTGAGGGCTACATTCTGCTCCCCATCCCCTTCCACCAGCTCAGGGTACTGGGTATCCAGAGAACAAGCAGTATTGCCGCTAAAGACTGAGGCAAAGAAGGCATTAAGCACCTCCGCCTTTTCCTCATCTTTTGTAACAAGGTTTTCCCTCACATCCAGTAAAGGATGGAGATTCTCCTTAGTCCTGCGTTTTGCGTTGACGTATTTGTAAAAAGATTTTTTGTTGTCTTTAACAGCAGTAGCCAGATTGAGCTCCAGATGAGCTTTGGCCTTTCTAATTTTGTCCCTGCACAGCCTCGCTACATCCTTATAGTCCTCCCTAGTGGCCTGCCCACTTTTCCAAAGATTATAAACCCTCTTTTTTCTCCTAAGCTCAAGCTGCAACTCTCTGTTGAGCCAGGCTGGTCTTCTTCCCTGACAGCTCATCTGTGGGCACATGGGGATAGACCGTTGCTGTGCCATTAAGATTTCCCTCTTGAAGAGCGCCCAGCCTTCCTGGACCCCTCTGCCCTTCAGAACCGCCTCCCAAGGGACTCTACCAACCAGTGTCCTGAGCAGCTCAAAGTCAGCCCTCTGGAAGTCCAATACAGCTGTTTTACTGTTCCCCTTCCTGGCCTCGCCAAGAATAGAGAACTCCACCATTTCATTGTTACTCTGCCCAAGACAGCTTCTTACCACCACATCCTCCACCAGTCCTTCTCTGTTTGTGAACAGAAGGTCTAGTGGGGCGCCACCCCTGGTAGGCTCACTAACCAGCTGTGTCAGGAAGCTATCTTCCACGCTCTCCAGAAACCTCCTAGATTGCTTTCTCTGGGCTGTGTTGTGCCTCCAGGATATGTCAGGGAAGTTGATGTCCCCCACGAGAACAAGTGCCGATGATTTCGCAACTTCTATCAGCTGCCTGTAGAGCTCCTCATCCACCTCCTCATCCTGGTTCTGCAGTCTATAACAGACCCCGACCAGGACGCTAGCCTTGTTGGCCTTCCCACCGATCCTAACCCAAAGGGACTCAACCTTGTCATTCCCAGCCTCGAGTTCCACAACATCGAAAGATTCTCTAATATAGAAAGCCACACCACCACCCCTTCTGTGCTGCCTGTCCCTTCTAAAGAGCTTATAGCCAGGCATTGCAGCACTCCAGTCATGAGACTGGTCCCACCACATCTCCGTGATGGCAACCAAGTCATAGCCTGCCTGCTGCACGATGGCTTCCAGCTCCTCCTGTTTGTTACCCATGCTGTGTACATTGGTGTAGATGCACTTCAGCTGGGCCATTGCCTTATCCCCCGGCCTTGCCATTGTTCCCCTTGGCACAGCTCCAACAAGCCTTGTTTCAGTCCCATCCCCCATCTTACCTAGTTTAAAGCCCTCTCAATGAGCCCTGCCAGCTCCTGGCCCAGGATCCATTTTCCCCTTAGAGATAGGGACCTGTCTGCGGCTATCAGGCTGGGTGCCGAGTAAAGCGCCCCATGGTCAAAAAAAACAAGATTTCTGGCTGGCACCAGCCTCTGAGCAATGTGTTTATCAGGTGGGCTTTCTGTGTCCTGTCAGTACTCCTCCCTGCCACCGTAGGGATAGATGAAAACACCACCTGTGTTTTATCTCATAGTTTTTTCATTTCAGCCCCAGAGAGGATTTCAGGTTTGAACCAATCTGTCTCCCATCAGCACTGTTATTCCTGAAAACTGGACGTGGGTGCCCTTTAACAACCCTCCAAAATTCTTAATGTTAGCAGTGAGAGGGAGATCTGACACAGGTCTTTCTACCAAAGGAGCAGGTCTAGTGTGAAATCTGTAGCCTAAGGTTAGGCAGTTTTAGAACACCTTGCTCTCTGGACAAGCTACTGCTGCAAATTTACCTTGATTTCTTTCATGTTTCCGTTGGATAAAAGGATTTCTCAAAGTTGACAATGTTTTCCTTACATTTTTCAAGGTGTTAAATGGCTGCTCAGGTGGCAAATTTCCTGGTAATATTAATAGTTAAAATAGTTAAAATTTCAGTTTTAGTAATTACCTGATAGACAGATTAGAATTGGCAGCAGTGCATGAGCCTGTAGCTCTCCAAAGGAGTTTATAAACACACCTTCACTGACTGCTAAGACAGTTTTACAATACTGAACAGGAAGGAGCAACAGTAATGAGTACCCAGTTACTATTTGTGAAAATACCAGTGTGCACAACATAATTTGAAATCCTTTTTGTCTTCCCCTTGTTGGCTACAAGTTTCATAGTAAACCCCATCTCTTTCTGAACTTTCTGAAGCCTCTGAACTTCAGAAATCAGCAGCAATCTGTTAGCCTGACAATTAGCAGAACACCAAAATCAATGGGTGACAAATAACTGTTACTTGTAGGGGGAATTATCTTGCAGCTCTGATTTTTAGCAAAATCTCCTGCACATCTGTAATGTAGCTCCACATGGGATTACAATGTCATTTCAGAAAGTCGATTTGGCATGTCAGAGGCCCAGGCTGTGACCCATGATAACATCCCATCATGAGCAGGCCAGAAGTGAACTATTAATGTTATTACTGTCCAGCACCAAGGTCAAAATAGAACATCAGAAATTTTTTTTTTTTTTTTTTTTTCCAGCTTTGATTTGATTTCTTTTAGTTGAAGGCTTACTGAGATTCAGAAATGTTCACACCTTCAATTTTTCTGCATGACTTCAGCTTCTATATATTCATAGAGAAAACCTTTAAAGGCCTGGCACTTTTACTTATGCAATTACTTTAAAATTGTCTAATGATGCTGAGTGGAACTGTTGGCAAAGAGGACAGCTTGTTTATTTATTCAGCACAAAATTATTCTTCTGCTTTGAAATTGGGTATATTGCACTTTTATCTGATAGCTTACTGTTTACTCTAACAAATGTCTGCTTTTTTCCCATTTCATCTTATATTTTGAAAATGTACTAAAATGTTTTCTGAAATTAACATCTCATTAGAACCTTGGCAGGTAAAAAAGTAAAGTGTTGCTACAGTTCTGTTCTAATAGCATAATGCAAAGTATTGCTATAGGTCAGAAAAAAAAAATGGTCAGTTTAATCCACTGGTATTATGATTTTGAAGTGGCAGATTTTGAAATGTTTTAATTATCTTGCCCATATGTTTAAATGTTCACTGGCTTAAGGCCAGAAAGAAATACACTGTAGCTGAAACACTGCTAAATAGAATGCACTGAATATTCTTCATATGAATACTGAACCACTTATAGTGATAATTTAAATTTCATCTCTGTCAACTCACAGCCCATCAAAATTATTTAGAAGTAGAGTCTGTCTACCTCTGTGGAACTGAATCACGCAGAAAAATAAAAATACTTCACTACCACTTGAGAAGTCTAAAGTCTAGTGAGATCTGCCATTCCTAGAATCAGGAATTTCCCCGTACTATTACTAATATACAGATTTCTCCGTAGCTACTGATAATTCCAAATAGGAGAAAAATACAGGCAAATATCTGTTGGATAGAAGATCTTTGCTTTATGAATATGCTATATTCTTTAGGTATGCAAAAGCATAAAAACATGCAAATTAACATGGGAAACAAATTAACACCAGGGTCCCAAGTTGCACCAGGAGAGGTTTAGATTGGACATTAGGAAGAACCTTTTCATGGAGAGAGTAGTTAAGTATTGGAAGGGGATGCCCAGGGAAGTGGTGGAGTCCCCATCCCTGGAGGGGAAGAAATGTGTGGATATGGCACTAAGGGACAAGGTTCAGCGATGGGATTCAGTAGGTCAGGTTGATGGTTGGACTTAGTGATCTTAAAGGTCTTTTCCAACCTAGATCTATTGTTGTTACAATGTGAATCAGTTCTATTGAAATGCAAACAAGATTTTCTTCAAAAACAACATAATATAAAGTTTAAGTCAGTAGCGGTGTTATTTCTTTTGTTTGAAACTGTACTAACTAGACCTCTTGAGGATTGGAATTTTTTAGATTGTGTTACTTGTGCACTTTTTCCTTCAGCAATTGCCATTACTGCAAGAATGAGATTTCTAATTCAACAAACACTGTGTAAAAAGCGAACAGTATAGTGCAACTTTGACCTTTTCAGTGTTCTTTGTTTTAATGGCTGTTCATGTACCCTGCTTTGACAGCTCTTACAAACCAAGGATAAAAGAGAAGATGGTCAACCAATCACATTACATTTTAAAAGTCAGTGTGCATATTTAGGCTTTATGAGGTATTCATGTTCTATATACTTATTTTAAAAAAAAAATGAAAAATTGTAGAATAATCTTGAAAAAAAAAAGTTCATTTTTTTGTTGGAAAAGGTTTATTACAAGTAATTTCCAAATTAAAGCATACTTTCTTGCAAGAAACATACTCATTGTGATGAAAATATTAATGTAATTTGTTTGAAGAAGTAATGCATACGGAGATGAAGCTGAAAAGAAGTGTTGAAGGTTACAAAACATGAAATGGCAAAGTGAATCTCAGAAGCCTCATGTCATGGTGGTTGAAAAAGCTCTTTTAAGAGTGGTCTTGCTGTCAGTTTGAAATACAATTAAACTTATCTTGTATTTATGGCATTACTCTGTTACTACTATGTAAGGAAGAACATTTTTTTACTGTGTATGTATATATATATTTATATGTTAGTTAAGAGATTAGTAACAAGCACTACATTTGAGAATGCAATTCATTTAATCCTAAGGTAGATATTTAAAATAAATCAGATTAATTATACTTTGAAAGTGCTTGTTTTTATTCATTGACTGAAAAGGTAGTTCAGATGATTAGCCTGGACAAAAATGCCAATATTTCACACTTTAAAATTAGGCAGGATGAATCCTGATTTTTAATATAAAAGCTTAGAAATTTAGACCATAGTTAATCAAACCTATCTATATTTCCATTCATACATTTTACCACAAAAAATGATTTGGTTTCTTTTTCCCATTACTTTCACTGGAGGAGTGTTTCAGAATCTCACTACCCTAGTGGATATGTTTTACCTATGCTTTTTTTGTTAACCAGTCTTCCCCCATAAACTCCTACGTTAAGCACTGTTTTCCCCAAATAAGAACACATGAAAACTTTTGCTCAGGTCAGTACTTTTTGCTATTTCAATTTCTAATGCTTAAACATACACTGAAGTTATTCAACAATTCTGATGTTACTGTCTTAGAATATAAGACAGTAGAATATAAGAATATAACAAGAATATAAGAATATAACAAATATTTTTTTGTTGATATAAATTCTTTTCAGTGTTCTTTAATTTTGTCTTCTCTTCCTTGCCCCACCCCCCCTCCATCCCCATTCTAATAAGTAGTATCATCTGGATAATATCATTCAAGATGATCTGAATTAAAATTCAACATGTTTCATCCAACTTTTATCTCAAAAACTTTCCAGATTTTGCAACAAACTAGGTATCTGGTGCTTCCAGTTCCCATGCTTCTAATAAGGCACGCTATCTAGGGATGATTCTTTGATTCAATGGGTTAAGAGCTCTCCCTGAGTGAACATATAAATTCCTTGTTAGCTGAAGTGAAAATCTGTTTTGTGTTTTGTTTGTTTGTTTTAAGAATGTATTTCCCATCTAATGAAAATTCTGTAAATTAGTTGCCTTGTGTCCTCATACCATAGCCAGTAATCTCAATTTAAATCCTGTCAATATATGATTCATCTCCAGTGCAGGGCAAAGACCCCAGTAAGATACTGGGTGGCTTTATGAACTTTATCATCTACCTAACAAAATTTTAATTATTGTATGTAGAAATTTCTTTTCTAGGAAGGTTAAGTTTAGAAGATGATAAGATTCTGCTTTGGAACACTATGATATGAACTAAAGCTGCTTGATAAAAAATACCTACTCAGGATTATATACTTCTCCTGAAACAGTTTTAATTGAATTCCCTTATTTGCCATTTTGAAACAATCACAGAATCACAGAATCACAGAATTGTAGGGGTTGGAAGGGACCTCAAAAGATATTGGGTCCAAACCCCCTGCCAAAGCAGGTTCCTTAGAGCAGGCTGCCCAGGAAGGCATCCAGATGGGCCTTAAATATCTCCAGAGAAGGAGGCTCCACAACCTCCCTAGGCAGCCTGTTCCAGTGCTCCCTCACCCTCACCGTGAAGAAGTTCTTTCTCACGTTGGTGTGGAACTTCCTGTGCTCCATTTTGTGGCCATTACTCCTTGTCCTGTCCCTGCAAACCACTGAAAAGAGGTTGGCCAAATCCCTCTGTCTCCCACACTTAAGATACTTGTAAACATTAATAAGACCCCTCTCAGTCTTCTTTTCTCCAGGCTGAACAGACCCAGGTCTCTCAGCCTTTCTTCATAAGGAAAATGCTCCAGGCCTCATATCATCTTTGTGGCCCTCTGCTGGGCCACCAATCACCACCCTCTGAGCTTGGCCAGCCAGCCAGTTATCAACCCACCTTACTGTCCACTCCTCTATCCCACACTTTCTCAGCTTTGCTAGCAGGATGTCATGGGAGACAGTATCAAAAGCCTTGCTAAATTCAAGGTGCCATAAACTTTTTATATCAAAGGCTCTTAAGGTCATCTGCAATATTTACTTTGCACTAGCAAACCATGTGTCCATATCAGAATTTAAACTTCTTTCTGTCAAAAGCATCGACCTGTCTCTAGAACCACTGTCAAAATGATCCATGCATTGCCTTGTCTCAAGTGTTTCTGGTGGCATTAACTGACTTGTGTTATAATCTGAAGGGAGACAAATAAAACCCTGGCACATAACATTTCTGTAATTAAATGCATAACAATAAGAAATTGATAGAAGTACATTTTATATATTTTGAACTACTACTACATAACATGAACTTCCAATGATCCTGTGACAAGAACATACGCCACACAGGATGAAAATGTGCTATGATTGTCAAGAAAATACGTATGAGAAAACTTAGTAAGCAGCCATCTCCTCAAGAATATCAATTGAACAGTCATAAGCTTATAGCAGAAGCCTTGGAAGTGCTGTCTTAGGATGACACCAGAGATTCTTAAGGTGTAAACAAATGCAAATTGGAGAGGAACAAGATTTAAAACTGGTCACTCATATTCTGTACTGTACTGCTATGTGCACTTATTATTATTAATGGCAATTGGAATTTCAGCATTTGGCTAAGATTTTGTTGTCTGTGTTTGACCTGTCTTTGAGGAGGGGCTATTAAGACTGGGTGCAACAGTTCTCTGTGGCAGTTTAAGACTACACGTAAATCGGTTATCTACTGTACAGTAAGTAATTCTCTTCAAAATTCCAGACAAAGTGATAAAAAATGCATATTCAAGATACAGTCAAGAATATATTGAGTTTCTTTAAATAAGATGCAGGTCTTTTGACATCTTTTCATTATGTCCTATCATAAGTGAATAATACTGCAGCCCAGTAATTATAATTTTGCCATCACTAGCAGAAGCCCTTCAACTCTGCAGTGCCACAGAGGGTACGGGGCCTGGTGTCACTGGCCACCCCAGCTGACTGAGGATGAGTTACTCTTACCTCCCAGGGTGAGCTGGGGCTGTGCAATACCACTGGTATGGGCCATGATGAGGAAAAGGTAACACACCTAACTGGGCCCAAAACTGAGGAGGAAGGGACTCTGCCCATGAACATCAGTCTCCTCCCACTGAAGTCCTGAGAATGCCAAAAGCTAGTGATTCTTCTGCCACTGTCCTGAGGGAGGACAACTGTAATGTATTCGCTGTACTAGTTTGGATTATGATTACTATGGCAACTAGACTAATGATAACTGCTTATTTTATTTTGTTTAGATTGATTAGATTTGCTAACAAATATTTGACTCCATACAGAAGGTTTTTTCCCTTTTTGCTCACAAGTTTAAGTGTAACATTCGTAAGTCACACATATTTATCAAAAAAAAAAAAAGGAAAAAACAACCTTCACCAGCAATAATCTGTCCAGATAATATAGTAATGGTCTCTTACACCAGCCCATTACATGTCCTCTTGGGAGCCTTCAGGGAATTGTCAGGGAATGATGAAAAGATTGTATATCTTCTTTTAACAATATTTTTTTTTGGGGGGGGGAACCACAGGTAATATGAGAGAAATGCATGGTTTTAATAGAAAATATTGCAAGTATCATGTATAAGATATACGTATACATATATTGTCATACCTATCCTGATTATAATATCTCAAAGTGCTACAGTTACATTACAGTTAATAACCATTATCAACTTGGGAATTTATCTTGTAAGAGGCACAGAATTTCTATGTAGGGACACAGAAATAACAAGTTATTCTGGAAGAAGGCCATGGAGTAAGGTAAAGTAAGGTAAGGTAAGGTAAGGTTAAGGTAAGGTATGAAAAAAACAGCATAACATCACATTATATAAAATAAATTAGAACACAACACAATGGAAAATAAGGTTGTCAACCACCACAGTTGCAGCTTTCACTTGATATGAATGTTTACCTCATTTCCTATAATATGGTGAGATTTCAAAAAAAGTGGGGAATTCTCATTAATCATCTGAAGAATTATAACAGCTTTATAGCTGCAGTAGAGTCAAACAGACATGATGTTGCCCCTATGCTCAGAAAAGATGAGGGAGATGAAATGGAGAAAAAAAAATCTTATGGTTGGCCTTCCTTGAAGAGTAAATAAACAGGTCTGTGAAATAAATAATTAAATAAAGTATAATAATCAAATAAATATTGTATATATATATACATATGTATATACATGTATAAACAAAACACCACAATATAAAAACAAAACAAAGCAAAGGTATTCTACAACTGTGTTATAACGTGTGAGCTCTTCTGTCTAAAACCAGGCTGGACTGCTGTATTTTCAATGGAATATAAGGTCTGATAACTGTTTTTTTTTTTTAATTCTAAGTAGAAACCCAGCTTTCTTGTTTCTCTCCTTTATCTTAATGTGATAGTAGCACAGATCAAAGCTTTCAAAAGATCAGTACAGTTCCCTGAAAGGAGAGCTAATAAGAACCATCTGCCCCAGTCCCTGTTTTCCCTCTGAAATTCATTGACAATTACTAATATCATAGGTTCTTTGAGTTAAGCTTCAGACTTGGGTTTGATATAAGAAATTTACCTCTGTTTTCCTTGCTACAATACTTTATGTCAAAGTAAGTCACAGATGGTGAGTTATGCTCCTGTAACATCAACTTAGAGCCAAAATTGGCCTTAAGAAAAGTTATGGACCTACATTTGAAACTTATTGGAACTGAGCTTCTTTGCCAGCTCCATTAAGTTCTTTAAATAAGGTCCATAATTAAAGTCAAAGACATGTCTACACATACTTTCAGAGAGTGCCAGTTATTTCTCCCTCTGGGAGCTAGTGGTTACATTATAGATTTGCACTGTTCAGAATTACTGTATTAGAGGTGGTCATGTATCTATTGACTTTATGTCTAGATGGAAGAACTGAACGCTATTACAATTATTGAAGTGTAGTGGAAGAAATGAAAGCAGTTTGACTAGTCTTTCAGGACTTACACGTGTGTTATCTTGCACCTTTTACAACATATATCCATAGAATGTAAAGTGTCTCTCAGCTGGATTGTAACTGTTACTGGCAGCCTTCACAAAGTACATTCAAGAACTAAGTGGAAGAGGGGCATGTTCTGCATCTTTGGTTTTGTCCTGTACATTTCTGCTTTAGATATCTAGATATAATATAATAACTTATTTTAGATACTTCAGAAACCAGAGAATATGCCAATGTCTAGAGGGCTGCAAAGATAATGAAATAAAAACAACTTTAAACTTGTTAAACACTGAAGATTTAATACTTACTTTTAACTCATCTTAACAAATATTTTTAATTAATAAATAATGAAAAATATTTTTCAGACACAATGGCATTTTGAATGCTCAGCTTTTTAATGATACCCAAACTCGGCATTTGAAACTCTGGTTGTGCCTACCAACTCTGAAAGCTCAGTGAATGTTTTATAGCTGACAGTTATAGTTGGCCAACACATTAAAATGTCAACATGAGTTTATCTATGATCAATGCCATTGAGATTACTCTGCATACTTTTTCTTTAGGTTGGAAATTAGCCAGTTTTGTCTTTTACGATTATAGCTGAACTGCAAAAGTGACAAGAAAGCTTTGGTATGCCACTAAAACCAAGGAAGGATTTGTGTGTATGTGTGTGTTATATGAATGTCTGAAAGAAACAGTGCAATCTTGGTCTTGTTGTTTGTTTGTTTGTTTGTTTGTTTTTATACAAATGTAATGGGGCTTACATGTATGTTTAGTATAGGGAAATAAATGAATGTATGTCATTCGTTCCTTTACAGACAGAATTTTATGGCAAAATTTGATATATAATGCCTGTCATTTTGCAGGTGATTTGTTTTGGTGGTGGTGCCTGCTTGGTTTTCTGCACACTTAAGTGGAAAACTTGTAACCTTAATTCTGTCTGGGATATTGTCGTGGTTTAACCCGGCTGGCAGCTAAATACCACGCAGCCGTTCGCTCACCCTCCCCCCTCCCTCTCTGGGACGGGGGAGAGAAATGGAAAGTGAAGCCCGTGAGTTGAGATAAAGACAGTTTAATAAGACAGGAAAATAATAATAACAAAATAATAATAACAATAATAACAATAATGTTACAATGGTGATAATAGGAAAGTAATAATATGTACAAACAAGTGATGCACAATGCAATTGCTCACCACCCGCTGACCGATGCCCAGCCTAACCCTGAGCAGTCCGGCCCCCTCCCCCCAGCTAGCCACCCCTATATATTGTTTAGCATGACGTCAGATGGTATGGAATACCCCTTTGGCTAGTTTGGGTCACCTGTCCTGGGTCTGTCCCCTCCCAGCTCTTACTGCACCCCCAGCCTGCCTGTTGGCAGGACAGAGCAAAAGGCTGAGATGTCCTTGGCTTGGTATAAGCACTGCTCTGCAACAATTAAAACATCGGGGTGTTATCAGCACTCTTCTCATCCTAAGCCAAAACACAGCATTCCACCAGCTACTAGGAAGAAAATTAATTCTGTTCTAACCGAAACCAGGACAGATATATCCATGATGTCTTTAATATGTGTTTATTTGACAACAGTATATTTCAAATAGTTCAGCATGTATGTTGGTGTATGTTTATGAAATGGAATATAATTTTTATTCTTTTTCAGAGTGCCAAGTATGTTTGGTTACTACTTTATGTAATAATTAGATGACGGTGTTGAAAAATAACTACAAAGAAACTTTTAAGGAAGATTTTTAACCTGATTGCTCTTGAGTAAATTGGATTAAGTTAGTGACAGCACATCAAAATAAGCCATCAGAGCATGTTTGATGATGTCTGTCTCCTTTTCTGAGTAAAAGGAAGTTTGACAGTCACATAGATTGCAAAAGTATCACTAGCACCCATCTTAGAAATTATCCTTTTTTCAGTCAAATTTATCTAAGAAAGTTATTTTTGTAAAACTACGTTTAATGGGAATCAATTTTGCATTTCTTAAAATTCCCTTACTCTAAGTCACTGAAAACTATTCCAGTAAACCATGTAATAGGATATTTACTATTGATGAGTAACATATTTTTCAAATTCCATACAAAAGTCACATTTATAAGCATGAAAGCAATTCAAATGCAACATTTTATTAGATGTTACAATGTGAAGAGTGAGGCAGTGGCTCCTTGGGACTGGGAGCACAGGCTGTCCTGCAGTGGGCCAAGACAGGGCCCACAGGCAGGGCCTGTCCCAGTGCCCCACCAGGAGCAGGGCACCCTGGGCACTGGGCAGCCCCAGCATCCTCCATGGGGATGGGGTCCAGCCATGGACCCAGCTGGGTGTGGGGCATACCCAGGCAGGGCAGGGCTGTGGGGAGCTGGAGCCCAGCCCTGCTGCGGCCTTGCTGGGGCAGGGTCTAGCAGCCTTGGGGCTGCTATGGGGCCTTGGCATGGGCTTGGGCCTGGGCCTGGGCAGAGACCAGTGAGGCTGGTGGCACCCTTAGAGAAGAAGCTATTGTCTTTGGTGGTACCATAGACAGAAAACACATGACTGGAAAATGAAACAGAAGCATAAAGGCTCTTGAGTCCCACTTTGCTTCTATTTTCTTCTTTGTTATCATTTGACCAGCTGATTTTGAATGTGTTTTCCAACCTTAATGATTCTATGATTCTGTGATCCCGTCTGGCTTCGCATTCATGCCCTTAACTGAGCTGTGATTTTAGAGCGTCTGCCAGTTCTCCATATGAGTCCTATAAAAAACAGAGCCATTGGTTTTGACAAAGACAACAGAGTTAGTGGTATTTAAGAATTATTTGAAGTGAGAAGGGTTTCTCTCCTTTGGCATAAAGAACTTTGATTTCTCATTTCATTCTCCACATATGGAGCTCAACAAAGAACGAGGCTGGAAAGTGCTCGGCTTTCTCCAATGGCTGTTACAGATTGCCTGCAACCATATGTTCAAAATTCCTAACATTTTCCTTTTCTTATGTGCTCATAGATGTCCATGATTAGAGTATTATTTTATATTAAATAAGCCAATAGTATTAACATCATCCCACTATGCACTTACATTTTTTTTTTACATCCCACTATGCACTTACATTTTTTTTTTAGTGGAGATATACTTCATACTTTGCTTTATAAACAAAAGTACAGCAAACTGGAATACACTGTAAATCAATCTTATTTTCCTGATATTTATATTATATATATTAGATAAATGCTGCTGTTGTATATAGCTAGCAATGCTCTGTATGTATTTTTTTTTCAAAACGTGTTCCACTCTGAACATGTCTAAGGAATTTGTGAAGCTCAGCCTAATTTCCCTACATGTCTCTCACATTATCTCCATGGTTTGGACAGCTGCACTCTCCAAACTGTTTTGATGCCCCACAAAATATTAAAAAATGTAACTACTGGAAAAAATATCTGGTAAGAACTCTAGAACCTTTTTTTTTTTTTTTTTCTGTTCATCACAAACCTTTCATCTTTGGGAACCTCCCACCTGAAAGTCCATGACAACTGTGAATTCATGAAAATCTAGCGTACAGTTAGCTAGGTAACAGGTGAAACAATTCAATATACCAGAAAGAATAGAAACAGAACTTTGTGCTGGACCATTAATTCAGGATGCACTTCTAAATTAGGTTATCACTTTCTGATTTGCCTACCACACATGCAGCATTATTTATGATTTGGAAACTGTTACATAATTAGAGACATGATTATTATTTGTAATCTGCAGATATTTTCAGTCTTAGTAAAGTATGGTTTATTACATATTAAAATTCATAGCCTCATACATTTCTTCAAAGTACACTTGCAAGAACATAATTGTATTATCTGCCAGAAATATCTCCCACCAAATTTATAAACTCTTGATAAAATATATATGCCAGAATGTATTCTTTTTTTTTTATTCAAAATTGGGCATCGATTCCTTTCCCATATTGAAACCAGAATTCATTTGCCAAATTCCCATTTGGACAAATTAGTTCTGCATAGGATATGATAAGATATCACTTAGATTAATGCATCTCCAGCACATTACTGATAATGATGGTCAAATTAATTCATTAAAACTTTGACCATCGTTAGAAATAATGTGCTCAAGAAACATTAATCAAACTTCATATCATATTCTATACAGCACTGAATGTAAATTATATGAAGTAATTCTATAAGAACTTCAAAACAATAATTGGTTCATATTATTGCTTAAATAAAAGTAATTAAACAGTATTAGATAATTAGACTAATATTTTGTTACATAGAGGTTACTGTCACTTAACACATGGTATGAGGAGGACATACCAGATAGATATTGGTAAAGTAGAACAGGTATGAATGCACTTTAACATTAATACTTTTTTATATTCTGGATGAAAACATTTGATACTCCAGGGAACAAACACAAATAGTTCTAAAATGAACTGAAGTACAGATCAATAAAGTAATTCAGGCTGTCATCAGAAATCAAGATATAATGTACTTCAATGTGCAATCCTACAAGAAACATAAGATATATAGAATTAGGATTTCTGGATTTGAATTATGCTGGTGTGGCACTTACTGTATTCTTATTAACAACTTTAAACAATCAATAGAACTTGTTTCTCAAGGAATTTAATTAGGTGGGTTTCTTTTATTTGTTTGTTTTTTGTTTTTGTTTTTGTTTTTGTTTCAGTTATTACACCTATAATAATGTAGCTTTAGGAAAACTAAATCATTATCTTTCCTTGTAAACTAAAATGACTGAAAACAGTGTATCAGTTCAGAAACCTAAACGTGCTTGTGTAATAACATATTTTTCACATTCATCACAACTGGTTTAGCTTAGAATGAAAGCTTTGATAATTGCCTTCCTTTAAGCAGTATAACTTTCAACAAAGCCAGTAATGACATCTTTGATTTGAACTAAAGAAATTTTGATGTTTGACACACACAAAAAACACGTACCTTTTATGTTGGTTAGAGTTTCACAACATTTATTTTCATTATATTGTTACCGTTATATTCTCATATCAATGAAAAATACTGATATGAAGTTTCTAGTTTCAAGTGACTGAACTATAGTCATCTTTCAAAACAAAAGTTTGTTTAACAGTCATGAGATTTAGGCAATCTATACCAAAAACACAGGAATTATTATTCTATCCGTGTTCTGTTTGCCTGGGCAGATAGTATCCCACACTTGCAAGAGATGGTAGCTTCATTTTTGCAGTCATCTTCTCATGGCAGTGCTGTCAAGTTAAAAGGAGTGAGTGGTACTCTTTGCATAGCTTTGCAAAAGCTGCAAAACTACAAAACTTTTTGTACTCCAACTGCTATCCTTCTTTGCTAATTTATCTATGCATGATAAGGCATATGGGGTTGGAATACAACAAGTAAACTCAATCAACATAAAAAAAATAAATAAATTGTTTTTTTTTGGGGGGGGGAAATTAAAGAAGCACAGAATTATTTTCCTATTTTATGTATAGATAAATTTGTCATTGTCTGAAAGAACAATATTTATCCCATAGAAACCAAAAGGCCAGCAGGAAATTTTTGGATGTGATTCCAAACTCTAATAATAGCAGCAATGTTTTTATAATAAAATAATAATTTAATACTTTTACATGATCATATGATTGCTAAAACAACCAGTTTTTAGAGATACAATTTTTCAAAGGTTTTCTAGTAAAACCTCCTACTCTCTCAAATTCATGCTCAGTTTTGTCAGCTAGGTTCTGAAAAATATCTGTATTATGAGATAGGTGGTTGAAGATATTAAGATAATTTTAGACAAATGCATACCAATGCAAATAACATACAAAGATAAATGTTATTTCTCCAGTAGTATTAAACTATCAACTTGACCCAAATACTAGAAATGCATTCACTCAGTGTATGACAAAGCTTTTATGGAAGTTACTTATATTTCTTAGTTTCAGATTAATCCTATGGAGCTATTCAGTCCATTCAAACTTACCTTTTAAAGCAATGTGAGATTTTCAGCTATTTTAGCTCAAGTCTATCTTAATTCTTAAAAGGTGCATAATCAATTTTTCTGGTCTACCCAGCAACTTTGTTTAACCAGAGATCAGATCAATGCTGCATTAGGTAGCTGTCCTGTCCATACATGTACAGTATGCTGTTTTATAATGAAGCAGCCTGATAATGGAAATATGGCTTTTAAAGTAATTTCTCTGCAAAGCTTTCTTAAGCAGCTAATCTTTATTCTAAAACAAAAATAGGTGGTGATTTTTTGGAAAACTACTCTTTCAGAGGCCTGATCTAGCTAACAAGTGTATGTTAAATACATAAAATTCTAAATTATGGTTATTCCGGAGAATAAGAAGCATTATCCTCTTTAAGCATCAAATTGAAAAGCCCTTTATTTGCTGATGTAAGTTATTTCTTTTAAAGATCAAATGCACAATGTGACAGAACAGGGCGGCCTTTTAAAGCTACTCTATGGTATTATAGTGTTATATCCTGTAGATAATATATCACTTTTCATTAATTTCTACTTACAAATTATTCATTTGAATTATGGATTAATAAATCAATAGTTGAAATTAATAAAAAGTATAAAATAATTGTCATTTTTAGGAATGGAATGCAATGGAAAGTTTGAAGAATATAAACTACCACAATTTAGAAGCAAATCTAATGTCCTGGAATGTAGAAGGGTTACAGGTAAAATAATCTAAATTCAGATGGAAAAACAAAGCATCTCATGATTATGGATTAATATGTTTCTGAAATGCCAAAGATGTCTTGATATGCTATGGGCTGGACAAGACAGCCTCCAGAGGTCTCTTCCAACATCAGTGATTCAGCAATTCTTTGCTGATAAAGACACATAAACACTACTTGTAATTGGCTCCAAATGCCAGAAACACTACATTTTTTAGTTGAGGTTGTTAATGATCATCCATTACAGTGGGTCATCCATCCATGAACAGTGGATACTAATACTCCTCTGGTTATACTTCCTTCTTTTCCATACAATTAATAAGTTATTAATGTTAAAATAAAATAAAATAAAATAAAATAAAATAAAATAAAATAAAATAAAATAAAATAAAATAAAATAAAATAAAATAAAATAAAATACCTCGGTTCTCAACCTGACCTTTTTGAAAGAATACTAATAAGTATTTTTCTTTGGCTTTTATTCCACAAAAAAAATTTGCATATGCTCTTAGCTGCAAAATAGCATAAGCCAATCAGACTCATCCAGTAATATTCTGAATTTATTTTGATCCATGTACTGTTTATTTTGATCTGTACTACAGATCCTTTCGTCCAATTCCATAGTGAATAATCCAAATTAAAATTAATCAAGCAATCACTTTGCTATGTAATTGAAGCTTAGCATTGGTTTTCCAGAAGAAATTTCTAATAAATTTGCAGAAAGATGGGACAAAGGGAATACACAGTTTTATTTCATCTTGTTCTTAAAAGTCACCATTTATTTTGGTGGAAAATATTCTTTAATACTTCTGCATACCAGAACAGTGCAATTACAGAAATTTAATTCATTCAAAGATCAAGATAATGTTTAGCCATTTCTCTCAAACTACTGGAGGTATCTATTAATAGTTTAGAAAGGCAAATAAAAAGTTAGCTTTTACTAAGTAAGTAAATGTCTTCCAGTAAGAGTATTATAACTCTTCATATTCTTTTAAAATTATACCAATATCAACTGTATAAATAGTTAACTGCAAAATTAGCTTTATGATTAGAAGAAGATGATTGCATCTGTAACCATTGCAACCCAATCAGAAAGTGATTATTTATATCAGTCATCAGCTTGGCTGACATCATCCAAAATCTTGTACACTTTTTGAATGTCAAAGAAGTGTAACTTATTACTGACAAGTCAGGAATTTATTATTTTTAATAGTATATAGTATTAGGTTGATATCTGTTCTAACAAGCTCAGGTAGTTTTCCTTTCCAAGGTAGTTTTTCCTCTATTCAAGATACAGAAATTTCCAAAACTCTTCTGTAGCCATCTGACTATATTTCAATCTATGAAGTTATTTCATTTTAAGCTCCCTGAGCTGTATTCTCAGGGACAGGGTATTTAATTAGTTGAAGTGAGGCAGGTATTTTTGCTTCATTCTCTAGCTATTTCTTTGGCACAGAAATTTATTGCAGTGCTTCTCTCACTACCCTTCCAGATAATAACCTTCTTATGGTTTGGACATCAGTGCTGTTAATCCAAAGATAAAGCAGATTAAATACACTTTATAATGGTTCCTATAACACTTCCTAAGAATACTGTCTCTGTACCCTAATATAAGCAATAGTGGTTACTATAATACAATCAATGATCATAGAATTATAAAACAAATTAGTTTGGAAGGGACCTCTGGTCATCTAGTTCTGATGACTTGTACAGAGCAAGTCTAAACACATCAGATTGCTCATGGCTATGCCTAGACATGTCTTGAACATCCTAAAGAATGGAGACTCCACAGCCTGTCTGGGCACCTGCTTCAGAGTTCGACCACAGTCACCGTATAGATACTTTTCCTGATATCTAATCAGAATTTTTGATATTCCAACTTGTTGCCTTCACCTCTTGTCCTGTCCCCGCACCTCCAAAAGAGATCTGGTTCCTTCAAGTCTGTATTTTCTGACAAGGTAGTTGTAGATGGCAATAAGGTTTCCCCTTGACCTTCTCTCTCCCAGCTGAACAAATCAGCTTCCTTAGCCTCTACTCATGTGTCCTGTGCTCCAGCCCCCAGCTATCTTGGTAGCCTCCCATTGGACTCACTCCAGTGTCAGTATCTCTACTAATGGGGAGCCCTAAACTGAACGGAGCACTACAGGTGCAGTCTCACAAGTGTAAAATACAGAGGAAGGATCACATCCCTCACTCTGCTGGCTACATTCTTACTAACACAGCCTGGGATGTGGCTGGCCTTATTTGTTGCAAGAGCATATTGCCGGCTTCTGTTCAACTTGTCCTCTAGGATACTTAAAATATGAATCTTTGCTCGTCTCACTTCTGGCATTCCTCAGTCTGTCATTTGGGGAAAAATAAAGGAAGCTACCATTGAAAAGTCTTTTTCTAATAAGTGTATATTTCAAAGGTCTGTACAAATATACCTTATTTGTAAAAGGGTCTGACATGATATCTCCCTGTTACTTACATCTCCAGCCTTTGTAACATGAAAAAATAAACCAAACATGTCAATTATAAAATTTTATTGTGTTCTGCAATAAAGAATTTTGCTTTACAATACAATACAGTTACAGATTAAATGCTATTTTTAAGGAAATAAATATATTTTTAAACTTTCCAAAAATATGAGAAATATCTGGTCTTTTTGCAATAAATTATGATCTTCCTTATTTGCTACATAATAAGAAATTCACATTTGAATATTGATTATTTTAGGAATCTGTTATATCTTTAACTATATAGTCATTCAAGTGTCATTCATTGGACGGTCATTCTGCTCATTTCTTTAAGTTTTAATGAAAGTCATTCTGTGATATTTGTCCTCATTGTATATGAAACAAAGCAAGGGTGGACATTGTGTTGAGTGGCTTCAGAAAAAAGTTGTGGCCTGTTTTTGTAGTAGAATAATTCAGCTAAAATATTCAGTCAGTTCAGCAGAGAGGGATTTCTTATAATTATTGAGTAGAGTATGGGAAAGGTGTTGTCTGTGAACCTGACAGCCTTATGTTGACAGAATAGCATCATACAAAGACTGTATATGATCTATATAAGAAAAAATACTGAATGAATCAAGTCAGTATCCTCCCTGCTTCCTATAATAGATACAAATCTCATGAAATGTCTTGAAATCTTATGCATCATTCAGTAAATAAATTTGGCAATAGCATGGGGTGGACCAAACTGGCAGTCATTATCACATTAAGGAAAACTTTAATTCATTTTGAAAGGGAAGAGGGGAAAATATCTGGTTCTTAAATATGTAGAATAAATTACAGTTGTAGACCAGTTTTAATTTTGGTATTCTTGGACATTCAGTTTCTTAATACTGCAATTGTAATAATATTCTTCTAACACTAGTGTTATTTTGCTTTGGACTGAGGAATTATCAGTTCTTTTTTGATCCCAGTAAGAAAAAAATGACAAACAAAGCAGTTACCTAATCTTATAAGGATGGTAATTATCATAAAGGTGGGAGCAGTCCAATGTATCTCTTTGATGCTGGGAACCAGATCTGCTGCAGCATTGAATGAGACTTTCCTTGTGAATCACAACAAGCTGCACAGATCCCCACAGTGTGTTTCATCAGTATCACTGTTCTTCAACATCTTTATACTATTCACCCAAGTGAACAATGCTATAATTCTTCTACCTCTATTTTACTGAATTTTCTGCAGGTACACTAAGGTTCACTGAGAATGTTGTGCTCTTGAACATGAGCTCTTACAAGCAGAACATACAGGTGATATTTTCAAAGACAGTGAACCATAATGTCACAGTTTTTGCTCAGTTTATATAGCAGTCACTCTTACTGACATATGGGTCCCTGAAACCAAGGCATTTTATGGTGAAATTCTGCCTAGATTCTGTTTGAAATCACTATTTCCTTGTTACACAGTCTTCCATACTGACCTAAATCATGACATACTTCCATACATGACATAAATTTATGTCATGACATACAGAGCAATAAAGGCCAAATAAATCATTTTATCATTTAATCAAAACAAATACCCTGTATTTCTCTCTTTAGCACTTACAACGTTTTTGGAATGGAGCTTTTGCTAAAATGAACCAACAGAATCGCTTCAGAAAATTTTGGAGTCCAAGTGGAATTTACTGGTATTTAGTGATATTTATCAGGAAAAGCAAAGCAAAGCAAAGCAAAGCAAAGCAAAAAAAAAATGGAGAAGAGAAGGGAAGGGAAGGGAAGGGAAGGGAAGGGAAGGGAAGGGAAGGGAAGGGAAGGGAAGGGAAGGGAAGGGAAGGGAAGGGAAGGGAAGGGAAGGGAAGGGAAGGGAAGGGAAGGGAAGGGAAGGGAAGGGAAGGGAAGGGAAGGGAAGGGAAGGGAAGGGAAGGGAAGGGAAGGGAAGGGAAGGGAAGGGAAGGGAAGGGAAGGGAAGGGAAGGGAAGGGAAGGGAAGGGAAGGGAAGGGAAGGGAAGGGAAGGGAAGGGAAGGGAAGGGAAGGGAAGGGAAGGGAAGGGAAGGGAAGGGAAGGGAAGGGAAGGGAAGGGAAGGGAAGGGAAGGGAAAGGAAAAGAAAAGAAAAGAAAAGAAAAGAAAAGAAAAGAAAAGAAAAGAAAAGAAAAGAAAAGAAAAGAAAAGAAAAGAAAAGAAAAGAAAAGAAAAGAAAAGAAAAGAAAAGAAAAGAAAAGAAAAGAAAAGAAAAGAAAAGAAAAGAAAAGAAAAGAAAAAAGAAAAACTAGCTTTACTTGTTCAAGTAACTCTTTTCTGGGAACACTAACATCTTCATTTCCCTCATCAGCTTCTTCATTGACATCTAATAAGTTCCTTGGGCAGAAACTATATTTTTAAATCAGAATACATGTTTGTCTTATATCACTCATTAAAGGACAATTAAGGTAGTTGAAATGTGTATAAAGCTCCTTATTGTATGATGCATGAGAAAAGTTAACTCAGAACTGGAAGTTCATAGCTTATACCTTATAATAGACTCAGAATGGTTTGGGTTGGAAAGGACCTTAAAGACCTGCTTGTTCCAATCCCCCTGCCACAGGCAGGGACACTTCCCACCAGACCAGGTTGCTCATAGTCCCATCTAACCTGCCCTTAAACACTTACAGGGATGGGGCATCCACAGCTTCTCTGGGTAACCAATTCCAGTGCCTCACCACCCTCATAGTAAAGAATCTAATCTAAATCTACCGTCTTTCAGTTTAAAGCCAAATTTAAGTTTAACTGCTTCGTAATAGGGAAAATGCAGAGAGGTACAGCTGGTGCTTACTTCAGGGAAAAGCAATGCACCTTAAAGCTCTGGCTGCCAGGATTCCATCATAGCATTAAGAACTTGTACTAATGCATCAAAAGCATGGAATAAATGAGACAGGGATATCACAAATATTTTAGCACTACAACTTATTTAATTTTGTGTGTACTGTTAATTAGAGGCAGTCTCTGTGTTTGAATATCATCTCATGTCAAAGAAAGTATCATCACATGCTGAAACAAAAATGGATTTGAAAAACAAATTCCATAGACTTATTATGAAGCAAAGTTACACAGTGACCATTTATAAAAAAATCATGACTGTTTTTTTTTTTTTACATACAGACTTGTTAGCAAAATTACTAATCTTTGTATAAAGTGAGAACATATTTTATTGTCACACAAATCACACAAATGGAGAAAAGTAGTGGTTGAAGAAAAAAACTGTATGGAGAGCATAGTTTATAAATAGTTCTACAATACATGTATAATTCAATTACTATGAACATATGAGAAAGTAAATAGATAAAGTTACAAGTAATAGTATTTATTTGTTAAAATAACTAATTTTCTACTTGGGTGGGAGTAAATTAGCTGTTTTGAAATGCATACTTATCAGTTGTTCATACTCTGGAGCACATACCAACACAAATGAACCACCAGAGAAATATTTTGTACATTAAAACCTTCAGCAGTTGGATGCTACTGTGATTGGAAGACCATATAAAAATCTGTTTAATAGGCAGCAGAGATGAAGAAAAGAACATGAGCAGGAATCCAATTAGGCCAACTTGCAGCGTCCAAGAAAAGCAAGAAAAAGCAAGGTTTTTCTAAGCCACAGATGCAGGGAGAACTCTTAAAAAGGGCTACAGGTTGTAAAGTGATATATTGTGGATCTGGGAATTTTGAATGCACCATTCTTTCAACACATTCAACTTAAATGTACAAAGACAGTAAATTTACATTTCATTATCATGAAACACTTAAAAGATTAAGAAGCCTCCAAAAGAGTAGCAGGCATATTATCAAATCCTATACAAACCTCTTGACTTATTTAGGTGTCATGAGAGAGCAGAACATGAGATAATATTCAGATTATTACTCCTCAAAGCTCTGACCAATGGATTTTAATTAAAATGATTAGAAATTTAAAGGAAGTACTATTATTTTCTCTTAATAATGAAAGTGTACTTAAATTTAAAAGGAAATAGAATTCCATCAACATAATGCTTTTTTTCCTTTAGGGATGCACTGTCAACATTAAAGTAGGCACAAAATATGGACACATCTTAAGCAGAAGCATGTACAAAAAGGTTATTTTGCATTTTGTTTCAAGTCTGTCTCTGGACTTCATTCCTTCATATTTTCATGTCTGCTATTGCTAAGTTCTGGATTGCCTAGAATTTTGTACAGTCATACAGATTTAATGGAAGCATCAATATCCACAAAATTATCAGATAAGCTGTATCCTCTGTTCATTACATACATTAATTCATAATTCATCATTTAAAAGTGATATTAACATTCTAAATACAAGTGAGACTCATTTTTGCTCTGATTTTTTTTCCTAAAGTAAAACTTAACTTTTTGAACTGTACATATATAAAGAGATATGTAAAATGTCAAATTTGATCCGTTTTACTATGTGTATTTTTTAGAGTGATTGACAGACACATAAATACTCAACTGAGAAGGTGGTGGTTGTGGCTTGTGTTTATCTGCTAACATTTTCAAGGCTTCCATCACACACTATTGTTAAAATATTTTCCTCTGGGAGGATAAGCAACTGATGTTATATAGTCTGGCTGGATTGGAAACTCACGTTCTTTCAGTTCAGCATTCCATTTTCCTGAATATTTCCAATCCTTGGAAGTTGCTGTCATGAATACAACAGAAGTCAGTGTCTTTTCTATAAACTGCTTCTTTCAATCCTTCCATCAGTAAGTGACCAAAATGAACTTTACAATCAAAAGTTCAAGAGATCTACTGTTTAGGACAAAGTGTCCATTTAGTAGTTTTCCATCTCTTGTTCCTCAGAGGGGGTAAGAAATAAATATTTACCTAGTGTGTACTGCCCAACAATCAAACTCATGCTGGTGAATATGCCTACTTGTGAGCAGGCATATGCCTGCACCTTGTGTGGAACAGGTCTCATCAAGAGGCCAAAATAAGATTGCAGATGATAAAGGAGAACACAAAAGTTAGACTGTATCTCCTCCTTTAGAAAAACTGGATTATCCCAAAACAAAATTTATATATTGTTTTATTGTTTTGTTTTGTTTTATTCTAATAAATTTCATCAATTTATTAGAATAAATCATCAATCAAGGTGCAGCAACATAAGACCTCCCTTAAGAATCTTTAATGGTGTCAGCCTAGATAAGGGTAAGGGAAACATCATGGAATATCATTAACATTTTACATTGTTTTCCATTAAGGTTGCAGAAGTTGCAATGTAGGTTCCCTCCACACAGCTTCAGGTGGAGTAAAAAACTGAGAACTTATTCTGGAGATTAGTAGCAGATACTAGGAAAAAAGAAAAAATCCAAACAGTTTTTTTGTTTGTTTGTTTGTTTTGTTTGTGTTTTGTTTTTTTAAGGAGAACTTGTTACACACAGACCCTATGTAGAAAGTATAACCTATGCTTAGGCAAATCTGATTTTGTAAAATGCAAGTATGTCTTGCTTGTTTAAATTCCAACACAAATCAATCCCATTCATGCATCCAAGTAGAATAACCAAACACATTATGATAAATATTTGTTTGGACAATTAATGTGAACTAAAAAATGCATTTATTCTTCCTCCTCGCAGCCTTTTCCAAAAAGTCTTTTTTTGTTCTCTTTTACTATTGCTTATTATCTACTCCTTTCAGTCAGTTACATATGACTGAGATATATATATATATATATATATGACAGATATATGACTGGTTTATGGATATTCAGTGTTTTGGTTAAAACTCCATTATATTATCCTTATGAACAGGCAGAAACTTACAATATGGGAACAGTGATTTATTTTTCTTTGTCATTTTGCTCTAACATATTCTTGTGCTTTCATCTGATATTTTCATGCTTACTACTAAAAATGAATAATTTTGAGGAACATATTTTCCTTCTGCTCAAAACTTACGAAAATTAATCATATTGACTTTATCTTCCTTCAGTATACTGTATGTTTCTTATATGTGCAATCTGCTGCTCCTGTAAACAAAAAGCCCATGGTAGTTCTGGAAAAGCTTCTATGTCTATGACTCTTTCTTTGACTACCCTTTTACCCTTTCCAATTTTTATCTGTCTTAGAAACATTGAGTCATAGAACGGTTTGGGTCAGAAAGGACTTTAAAAGTCACCTAGTTCTAACCCCTTGCCATGGGCAGGGATGCCACCCACTAGACCAGGTTTCCCAGGTTTCCAACCTGGCCTTGAATTCTTCCAGGGATGGGGCATCCAAATTTCCCCCTAACATCTAATGTAAATTTCCTCTTTTAGATTGAAACCATTCCCTCTTGTCCTGTCATTATCTGCCTGAGTAAAAAGTCAGTTTCCATCTTTTTTTAAGCCCACTTCAAGTACTGAAGGGTCCCCAGAGCCTTCCCTTTTCCAGGCTGAACAACCACAGATCTCTCAGCCTTCCTTCATAGGAAAACCCTACCCTAGTCTCTGGTTTTGTGGTCTCATTCTACTGATTTTGCTTAGCTTAGATATTCCTTTAAAAAGAGATATAAGTTTGGGCTTATGCAACAGCTTGTCAGCTTTCATGTTGCACTTAATATCTTATATTTAGAATGCTACTTAAATATAGACATGTCTTACATGGAGTGTAACTTGTTAGTCTTCTGACAATAGCTACGCAAGTTATGCTGCTATTATTTCATCAGAGTCTTATAAAAAATAAAGGAGGATCTGATAAACACTGAAACTTAACAGTATATGTATTATTTCCCTATCTGTTTAGAAATTAAGTATTGCTGTTTTACATGAAAACTGAAACACAGCTATATACTTAAAAATACATTTATCTACTGAATCTCTTTCTGATAACAGCTTGTTGTACATTCTGATAGCAGCTTGTTGTACATTCACAAATAGCAATTATTTAAAACTGTTTAGAAATTATAACCTACCATATAAGGTATTCCAATGAAATTGGCTGCCATAGTTTCAGATGTATGAGGATTTTTCTGTTGCAAACCATTAAGTATAATAAAAATATTCTCTTAAGACTTTTGATTAATGTGTTTATATCTCTCACAGTCCTTTAGTCCTTTTTTTTTTTTTTTTTGACTATTTTAAGTGACATAATATGTATTAACATAGTCTATAAAGGAATATTTTTTCTGTTTTTGCACCCCTTAGCTTTATTGTAAATGAAATATTATGGTGCCAGAGAGCTAGCTAAGTGATGAGTTTTGTTCTCTCTAAAGAAAAGCTGACTGTAGTCTACTGGTAGACTACCTTTTTCATTGTAAACTTTTAACTTGGTTATGATAAGATAATAATCATAAAAATATTACGCATTGCTATCCACATATGTCAAATTAAGATAATTATAATTATTTTTATCTATCTCCAAATTCCACCCATAAGAAAGGATTTTTAGTCACTTACTGCGGATTCAGGACTTTCTAGCCATTCTTAGGGTGATAACTGCAGTGATCCTCTCCTATGTAATTCTTAGTGCAGTTCAAAAAGTACATTTTAAAATTGTTTACATCAGCTATTAGATTGTGTGAAATCTGTGCTTCTTAATCAATTTAATTAAATGTTGTTAGTCACTTCCCATGCCTGCTTCCACAGTCTAAATTAGTTTCCATTTACTTTGTGTTTGACATTTTACCATGAAGATTGTGTAGACTCGATCTATCTCTCTTCAAAACAGAACCAAAATCCCATAAGTTCAAACTTCATTGTTCATGTCTCAGAACTCAGTATATTAATATACCAAACAGAATAAAAAGATTAAAAGGGTCCAGAATTTTCTTTCTTCAAAGACCAAGGAAAAAGCTATGGGAATTGATTTGTTTTTGTTTTTGTTTTTGTTTTCATTATGGTTATACCAAATTCTATCCTCGTAACAGCGAGAAAATTATATTAAAATCTTAAGCTACACTGCTGTACATCTGAGTAACTTAATGAACTATCATAGAGTTATTTCCAAATTGCACCAACATCAAGAATTTCATGTATGGATTACCTGCTATATGTATTATTATGCTAACTTTTGTCTGAGACTGCTCAGCAACTGTTAGGCTTTACATTACCGACATCAGACTTTTAATGAGAATGCCACATTTTCATCTACAGTTACTTTGTATTTCCAGTTATGTGAAGAACAATTCTGCTAATACTAAACACATTGTTCAGTAAAATATTTCAATTAGCCAAGGTCAGCATGCTTTGGATAACATTTCAGTGAAATAAAGAATTGTGAACATTTCATTTTGTGAGAAGTTAGAATATCATATGAAAACATGAAAGGTACCGTATCAATCATGTATGAATTACATGATTCATTACGACTATGAATTACAGTTTCATGAAACACAACACACCTATCTTCAGAAAGAAAATTCCCTTATACTTATTTATTCTTCCATGTGCCCGGTGATAGGATGAGGGGGAATGGGCTAAAGTTGCACCAGGGGAGGTTTGGGTTGAATATTAGGAAAAAATTCTTTACCGAAAGGGTTGTTAAGCATTGGAATGGGCTGCCCAGGGAAGTGGTTGAGTCACCATCCCTGGAGTTCTTCAGAAGATTTTTAGATGTAGAGCTTAGTGATATGGTTTAGTGGAGGACTTGTTAGTGTTAGGTCAGAGGTTGGACTAGGTGATCTTGGAGTTCTCTTCCAACCTAGATGATTCTGTGATTATTTAACATATATAACATATATATATGTAATGTATGTAAAAATGTATGTAATTGTTAATTTATATTTTTGTAGCCTTTTGCACAACAGTGATATATTTCTGAAAATTGAATAGAGTTGAGAGAGCTAAACAGACTAAGGATATCACATCAACAGTTTCTGTTTACTCTGAATTACATAATTTGCAATGTTCTAAATACTTGGGTTTCTCTTCCATAGGTATTCGTTTTCCCCTTTCCATTTCTTGTTGTTGTTGTGACAAGACACAGTCTTTTAATTTAGAAGAAAATATTTTTTCAGTAAAAAAAAAAAAAAAAAAAAAAAGTATTAAAGAAAAATCAGAAAAATCACAAAGCTGCTGCATGATATTTTCTCAATAAAAAGACAGCTGCAGGTGTTTCCAAAGACCTATTTCAGATCTTTGAATCTTTTTCAAGAAAAAAAATCTTGAGTCACCAGCATTGTAAGATGCCTTGTAATGAAATAAACCTTCTATTTTTATTTTTGAATTTGAAGATGATCTGGTGGATAGTATGAATCCAAGGAGGTATCATGAATTTCATAAGGCTTTCAGAAAGTTTTTTGTGGTGCTGTCATAAAATATGGAAAAATGTTTGATAAAATTATGCAACATATAAATATAGCTGTAAAGCTGAAGTTAAAGATTACATTAAAAAGATGAAACAGAACATTTATGAAAATGATATGAGGCTGGAGTCAGGCACCTTAGATGATGATACAATTTTAAATTAATTTAATTTTAGAAAATTTGTCTGAAATCAATAAAATGAAATGTATTGAAAATAAATGGGAAATACTTCTCTTCAGTGGAGAAATCAATACAAAATAAAGGCTTCTGAAACAGCAATGATGCAGGAAAGACTTGGAAAATTATAAAGTAAAGCTTTCACATCTCGTAGTATTAAGGTCAAGGCTGGAGCACAGCACTCTAGCTGCTTAGGATAAAGTTTTAATTTATATATGCATTTTTTTTTTTGCTGCAGAGATTAACAGAATGATTTGGGATTTGTAAGTGTTGCTTTAAGTTCCTTGTTTAGCTAAAACACTAAGAAGGAGAAAAGGAAAGGAAAAAGGAAGAGGAAGAGAAAAAGGAAGATGAAAAAGGAAGATGAAAAAGGAAGATGGAAAAGGAAGATGGGAAAGGGAAAGGGAAAGGGGAAGGGAAAGGGGAAGGGGAAGGGGAAGGGGAAGGAAAGGGGAAGGGGAAGGGGAAGGGGAAGGGGAAGGGGAAGGGGAAGGGGAAGGGGAAGGGGAAGGGGAAGGGGAAGGGGAAGGGGAAGGGGAAGGGAAAGGGAAAGGGAAAGGGAAAGGGAAAGGGAAAGGGAAAGGGAAAGGAAAAGGAAAAGGAAAAGGAAAAGGAAAAGGAAAAGGAAAAGGAAAAGGAAAAGGAAAAGGAAAAGGAAAAGGAAAAGGAAAAGGAAAAGGAAAAGGAAAAGGAAAAGGAAAAGGAAAAGGAAAAGGAAAAGGAAAAGGAAAAGGAAAAGGAAGGTCCCCAGTTCCTCTAGTGTTTATGAAAAGCTGCTAAACACAGCTAATGCAGAAAATGTTTGAGAAATTCTCTGTAAATCAGAAATAAAAAATAGCTTTTTTCATGGATTTCATATCTTCAGAGTTCTGAAGGAGACAGAAGTCCAAATGTGCTCTGTAAAGGAGGAAAAATTCTTATTTTCCCCCAATGTTAACTTGTAGTCTAGACAAAAAGAAAAGATAGGAGAACAACTAGGTATCACAGCACAGGAAAAAAAAAATAAAATAAAATAAAAGACTGGAACAAACTAATCATACACAAATGTTATTAGATATAATTATTGCGTCAGTAAGAAATCACACATTTTCTCAGTACAAGAGGCTGTGAATCAGCTACTAAAACAAATCAGTGCACAGGCCCAGAAGTTGAAGTGAACCACTAATGAAAGACTTTTTCTTGATGGAGACTTCTTTAATAAAAATCAAACCTTTTATGTACTGTAACATCATACTTGAATACACTGTGGGCAGGCTACATGTATTTTAAAAGATGAACACAACTGATATCAGTCTATGGATGTTGCTCCATAGACACTATGCATTTTCACAGCTAAATGAGTAAGTCTCTTTAAACATTTTTTTTTTCATATTTTGTTTAAATAGCTATAGATTTCCTGATGGATGTGTTGACTTTAATTTGGGAAATTGTACCAAGTAGTCAAGATACTGATGTCATTATTCTGGGAGAGGTTCTTTGTCCCAGTCAACTTCTTTTATGCTGCTATGGTAGTACAAAAGGAATAAAACTAATTTGCAAGCCTCCCCTCAATATGGAAAACTACTGACTGAATACAACACTGCTTTCTTTATCAGGAAGATCATCAAGAGCAAATTTCGGAGTAGAATATAATAATGTGTTCTCAGGCTAATTTCGGTGGGAAACCCCCTTTTCAGCTGAGGAGACCCCAGTCAGTTGATATAAATTAATGCATGACCTCTAGGTACAATAGTCTGAACTGTACTACAGCAGTAAATGATCTGTAAAGGGAAGGATGAAGATAAGGGGAAGATAGCCAGGAGTATTAATTGCAAGCAATTTAACTCTACCTTTGAAAAGAAGAATATCAGCTATTTGCGTGATGAACTTTCACGTGAACAACTCCTAATTGAAAAAAATATATATATTTCAAATCTATTTTTTGCTTACTTCTTGTATCCACATACTCATTCTTTATTTTTAAATGTTGACAAAGAGGATTGGAGCTTAGCCAGTGGTCTAAAGTTTTAAGAAAGCCAGGACTTTACGTCATGGTACCCAGAGTAAGGCATGCTGTGAAATTTGGATGTAGCCTCAGTTGACCCTGTTGGTTAGCATGGAGATCATAGCTGTTTCAATTTAATTAGAAGATGAATTAACGTGCCACATTTGGCACATTTGGTTCTGATAGAGTGAATTGCAAATTTCTAAGCAAGTTTAGCAATACTTGAATTCATATGAAAGTATTGTTTTTCTAGATTATCCTTCAATTCTATGGCAAAGTCTGAAAGCTTTGCAGTAGCCATTTTCTACTAAAACTGAATAGTTTATCATAACATATCAATCTGTTTGTCATTCTCACGTTTTTATACCAGTAAAAATTCTGCTAATTTCACAGGAATTGCTCACTGTTTATATGGGGATAGATGAGACTAGAATCAGTACTTATGTATGCAAAGAATAATTAAGAAATCAATCCACATAAGCTTAGAAAACATCTAAGAAGTCTGGATATGTGAAAAAGAGTAATATTAAAATACTATGTAAATCTAGCATCATTCTATGTTCCCTTGTGTCAATCATGCAGAATTGTGGAACATGTAATCTTACAGGAATTCAAACACACTAATTACTAAATGAATACAAAAGGAAATAGGTTGCAATAGCTTTATTTTACTAAAAATCACACATTCTTTTCTATATTCAGTCAGAATTATAATTCTTGTTTATTACGATCTGCAGCCATGTACTGTATATCATACATAATTCTGGGTTATTAAATTTCTGAAGCATGCAATACAACGAACTTAATAGATTTTATGCAAATCATTATATAACAAAATAAGAGCAGATGGTCCTCATCACATCAGAATCTTTCTATAACAGTTTCATATTTTGTTTAAATTAAACAAAACATAAAGGTACCTCTGTGGCAGCCTACTTATTTTAGTTTATTCTACCCCACTGTTTTTCTTGCTATTTTCATATTCCTTTGTACAGCATTAAAATAAAATATTTGCACTAATGTTCCTTGGATATTTAGTAGTTTACTATTTCTGAACTGTGCTGTGGACCTATACAGATACTTGTTTATTCCTATTTTTCCATTAGAAGGTAATCTATTGCTATCAATAGAGTACATAATTCATCTCATGCAATTGCCTAGAGGAGAACATTTTACACTGGGAATTTTAAGCTAGTATCTTTTAAGCTTTATCACTATACAACCCCATAATATTTCCCTTAAAACCCACTCATTTTATATTCTCCCTGCCAACAGCAGTGTTAGAAGATGAATGGTGTTAGAACAAATTAAGCTAAAAGAAGTTAAGAAAACAAAACAAAAATGATCAGAAATAAAGAACCAAGAAAAAATTAAAAATATATATAAATTTCTTTTGTCCTGAGAGTTTTTAACAGCTTATCCAAAGGTGGTCTCTCTTACTATCATCTAAAACAATTATTTTACAATCATCTATGTCTATGGCAGCAAATGTTCCAAAACTATCTGATATATATCCTTGACTCTGATCTTACACAATAAATTCTTATTTTTGTAATAATTAATGAAGCAGGAAAAAGGCTATAACAACTATTGCAAAAATATTATTGTCAGTCCTGTTTTGAACAGAGATATACAATATTATAGGATAGTCTTTTGGGGAAGTATTGACTTACACTGTCATATACTACAACTTTTTTTTGCATAATTAAAAAAAAAATAAGAAAGATAAGAAAGAAAGAAAGAAAGAAAGAAAGAAAGAAGAAAGAAAGAAAGAAAGAAAGAAAGAAAGAAAGAAAGAAAGAAAGAAAGAAAGAAAGAAAGAAAGAAAGAAAGGAAGGAAGAAAGAAAGAAAGAAAGGAAGAAAGGAAGAAAGGAAGAAAGGAAGAAAGGAAGAAAGAAAGGAAGAAAGGAAGAAAGGAAGAAAGGAAGAAAGGAAGGAAGGAAGGAAGGAAGGAAGGAAGGAAGAAAGGAAGGAAGGAAGGAAGGAAGGAAGGAAGGAAGGAAGGAAGGAAGGAAGGAAGGAAGGAAGGAAGGAAGGAAGGAAGGAAGGAAGGAAGGAAGGAAGGAAGGAAGGGAGTGAAAGTCTTCCTTTCACTGTATTTGTCAATTCTAGAAACTCCTATTTTTATGAGACCCTCTGTTAGCTTACTTGCTCTGTCTTTTCCAAGATTATGAAAAGGAAAACATGATTCAGAAACTAAAATACTGGGCAGTATACTGCCCACTGGAAGTGATCCAGCAAGTGCAAAGGCTGTAAGGAACATAACTGAAAGTTGGTAATTCTCAATTCTTTTCTATCTTCCTTTCTTCTCTCCTTTCTTTCTTCCTTTTCTTTTCTAAATTCCCTAGCTAAAGATAATACTACTGCAAGATATATGATGATCTAATAATTGTAGAAAGGAGAAAACCACCCTTGTCTCTACCCACAGGGAAACTTTGTTAATGGTCTCACCACCTAAACCAAAATTGTTTAATTTTCTAGCACAACTTTGATGCATCTACTTACCTGAGTTTTTATACCATATTAGAATTTTGACTGAAATTGTTACATATATTCTGTAATTATTGTTGTGCTCTTTTTTTTCAGTGCAGCATAATTCAAGGATATTTTCCCAAAAGGTATACTTCAACATCTCAGATTTTCTAAATCCTACTAGAAAGTGGGAAAAGCCACTACCAACAGAATTAGTCAGGACCAGCTAGAGAATGTAAATGTCTTTGTTTTCAATAAGTATTCTCTGCTTTTCTTAATACAAGAGAAAAATTATGAATATTTTCAGGGAAATCAAAAATCTCAGGAACTAAATGTGCTCTAAATTCTCTTGAGACTGCATCTGTTTGCTGTGTCTTGGTCTTGACAGAGATACTACAGTCCTATTCCAAGGGTATGTTCATGGTTAATAACAAAGTGAGCACTGAGTCAACACAAAATTAATCGTATTGGCTCTTCCATTACAGATGAGCACGGTCTGAAATGGAGAAAAACACATTACCAGATTTTTTCCTTTCTGAGGAAAACTACCCCTCAAATTAGGAGGATCAAAAAGAGAAAAGAGGTGGTCTATCTAGATATAAAAAAAATCTTTTGTTGTTATTGTTTTCTGCTCCTAATTTCCAGAAGTCTCTTAAATCTGCCCTCAGTCCAGGTAATTGACAGAAGATGTCCTCTCCGTTGACAAAATACTTTTTCCATCTATCCATTCATTCATCCATCCATCCATCTATCCATGAATCCATCCAAGCATTTTTAATCTATCCATCTGCCCTTAATGTCATGTTTTCCAGCTTTCCATGAGAGCTGTGTCAATTCTCTTAACAATATTCTGTTGTAAAACAATGATGTAGTATAAAATACATTAGGAAATTATCCAAAATAATATTTATAATGTAAAACATTAATGGGTTGCTTTTATATATTGTGTATAGTTGATGTTTGTAACTAATTAGAATCCCACAAACTTTATATCCTGTTGATGATATAAATGATATAAAATGTTTCTTTTTTTTTTTTTTTCTGTCAAAAACATCTCTTTTTTTTGATGTTATTGCAATGTTTTGAGCTAAAACAGAAAAATGGGTACATTTTACAGTGAGAAATATCATGCTGAAGGACAGGGCAAGCTTTGCTGAAGCTCGTAGAAGTAAAATCTGACATCCATTTGGACTAAATAAAGGAATAGCCTTATGTCCTTCTGCTTAAACATAGCTGGCTTAATAACACCACCTTAAAACTCACCCATGAAAAATATCAGAAATGTCAGCATTATTAATAAAGTTATTTAACTGTTATCTAGAAATAAGCATGTTTATAGTTGCTGACTTGGATCCTATATGTTTCTTGTACATAGGAGAAAAGGACAGGCATTTCCTTATAATATTCTAGCCACAAAGAAGGCTTACAAAACAAATATATATATAAAAAAAAAAAAAAAAAGTTTAAATAGATATGTTGGCCTTTAAAAATATATATATATATATTATATTTATAGACAAATAAAACATCATCTGTTATTTAATTTCTGTTCTCTGCAGGGAAAAAGAAACTGAAAAAAAAAATCCTTTACAATTTGTTTAACAACTTGAAAAGAGAAGTAAAAGTCTTATAGAGTACTTTTATATAGAGAGAGTTTAAAACGTTTATATGTAACATTAGTTACATGTAACTTGATAAAATACATATTTTTGATATAAATACAGCACATAAATACATAAATTTGAAGAAGGTTGATTTCCTCCAGGAAGAAGGAGGCAACGATAGTCAGAAGCTAACATTCTTCTTCACTACTGAAAACAAAACACAGTGTTTTCCAATGCCCTCCAGAGATGGTGACAAACTCTTCATGACTTCAGCATAAGTAGATTCACTGTGGTAACTTCTGAAGAATCCGCCTTGTTTGTTTCACTCTACAACAATTACTTCACATTTTCCATTGAGTACCTGAAATATTCTTAAACTTAAGTATATAATGCTTAGAACTTATTATATCACCTCACAATTTCTCTGCTTCTTTTCCTTTAATTACTATCACCTATTCTTTCTACATAAATCAAGTTTTAATACTTGATATACAAATATATGTATGTAAGAAAGTAAGGAAGCAGACAAGATACGTGTATAACAACAAGTAAGTCACATCATAGACAGGTGGAAATCTTGTTTCATGCTGTTCATTCATTTTTCTTTGTCTGTGAGATCCTGCTTTTTGATCTAAGTGTCTGTCTTTTTCATATCTATACTCTGACACTTCTGTGGTTTTTTGTTCACAGATTTCCAGGATATTTTCCAGTAATTAATGAAAGCAAGCATAGCAGGCATGCTTGCCTGTTACAGGAAATGAATCTTCTTATTCTGAGATTTCATATTTTCTGGGCAAAATTATTTCTTTCAACAAAAAAGCTTTAAAATTTGTGGCCTAAGCCCTAAGATTTGATGTACATGTATTGTTTTTGCTTCAGGTACCTTGGGCAACTAAAGCCAATCTCTTGGGTTTTCATGATAAGATTGGAAATCTCCAGGAAAAAGATTTCCACCTGAGACTCAACCATGTTTTTCATGTTCTTGTAGTTCTCCACCATGCTCTGAGAACTACATTTGTTGTGGTATCTTTGAATACATACTTCAGTAAGTACAAATATTTGTGGGAATGAAAGCATGTTAAAGTAGAAGTTCTAAACTTTTAGAAGTTTAGAAATGGATTAGTCATTGGTTTTCTGTTCAGATTTTAGATATTGTAGTTTTTAGAAATAAGCAGCTGATGTAATTTCTGTCAATGGT